>NC_079165.1:12315791-12472504 GCF_947568905.1 Ostrea edulis
TTGCAAATTAATCTTATGAACAGCCATGTGATAACAGTCCAGTCCATTATGAGAATTGTAATATAACAGGATTCTGAAATACCAGGTAATTAAGAGTTATTTCCCCTACACAAGATCAGAAAAATTCCGATACCTACATCTGACTTATATCACGTAAATGTTTATACTCACAGGCTGAATAACGCTCGTAGTGTGAAGGCTTAAAATTCCTCATGTATACTGTCTGAGACTTTAGTTTGGGACCATGCAATCTAGTTAAGATCAGATCTTCTCTAACCGTTACTCTTCAGTGTAACGATTAGAGATAGTCTAATTTTAATTAGATTGGGTACATGTAGAGTTATAGCTGGATAATTGGTTATAACATTATACAGTCAAAACTTGTTATCGTGAACTCGATGGGACTGAGAAAAAACTTTGATACATCCGAAGATTCAAGATACTTAGAGTTAAAAAAAGAATAAATAGTTGGGACTTCTGAATCACTTCGACATATCCATGGTATTCAAGATATCGGTGTTCGAAATACTGAAGTTCAATTGTATTTACATTACCAATGTTTTTTCTTTGATATCTTTACAGTTTGTTTTGATAGCCATTTCCTCATGAATGTGTTGCACTTGTAAAGAACTGTGTGCATGAATCTTGATCAATTTAGTATATATATGGCTGGGAATTCCTGAAATGAAAGTAAAATGTAAATAAAAGATTTCAATTGAATTTTGTTTTTGAAAATATATGAGGGTATGAACCGCAACGTTTCACACCAGCCTACTTAATTCATGAAGGTAAACATGCTCTAAGTAATTAGGCTTTATGAAGTAAGCTGACATGAAAAATTCAGTTTATACCCTTATGTATTTTAGAAAATGAAATTTATTTTTATATTTACATTTAACTTTTATTTCTTAAAATATAAATGAATGTTGATCAGACTAAAGCTATGAGGGATGGGGGCATATGAGCAGTTTCGGATGACAATATTGCCCTTAACTTTCATGGAAGAGTATTGCTTATCTCCTACACATTTTTTTTATCAAAAGAAAGAAGCAGAGCGTGCAGTCTGTCATACAAACTAAAATGTCCCAAGTTTTCTTCACGATTCAGTCTATGCGAAAGTTTTTTGGACCACACAGGACATTCGGTCCTGTGTAATCAATGAACACACCGGACCGAACCAAATTTTGTCAGACCGAAAAACCTAATGTAAAAAAGTGAAACACGTGAAAATGCAAAACCAAGGGAATCTTATTTATTATACTAGTAATACTATACCAGGGATCCCCTCCCGTATAATAGTTTAGTTTAATCACATTCATTTACGTATTTGGATTTGTGTGCTATTTTTTACTTATAACAAACATTTAAATGACTCCGCATCAAAATAGTAAAGCTCAAAATCGGACACTAAGACATCGGACATTCCGGTCCGGTGTAAAAAATGATGCATTGGACCTGAGGCACTGCACATCGGTCAGGTCCGACGGTCCGATGTCTTTCGCATAGACTGACGATTCCGTTTCTTTGTGTGCTGTAATGTTTAAACATTCATAAAAGTACTCTTGTATGTAAATGTTTCATTTGACTTCAAACTGACTATTCATTATTAAAAACTTTGATTGAATTGAAATAATTTGTAAGTGAAGTTGAGTATATTTTGATACTGATTTGAGATCAGGCTTGACTCCACCCACTTTAAGATAAGCTCCACCTCCTGGTTTAGAAAAAAAAAGAAGAAATTGTGAACATGGAATCTTCATGATTTGTTTTCTAAGCTTCAAGTATTTGGTTCACTGTCTGAGTGTACAGTACCAGAGCTGATGCCGAGTGAACCTGGAGAAGTGAACTTTAGGCCAACTTTCTTTCTGATGTGGTTGATATTGTAGTCATGTGTAGCTTTCTCAATGCAAGTATTACAAACAGGAAGTTGCATTTGTTGCAGTACTGAACTAATGGCTAAGAACAATCATTGTATGCATATGAAACAATGGGTTACACTTCGATGAGTATGTTTAATTATTGTGAAATTTAAAATTTTGTAGAAGATGAAGATTTCGATGATGTGGAGGAATATGATGATGATATGGAGACATTTTCGTCAACCCCAGCAACAACTGCACCACCTGCAGCCACCGTGACAACCCCAGAAGCCAGCACATTTGTGCAACCAACTGTGACTCCTACGGTTCAGCCAGCTGCTGCTTCAGCATCCGTGGAGGAAGATAACACCACTCAGAACCTGCAGACAGTAGGCAATGTAGAACAGCATGATATACAAATGCAGACCTCAGAAGCAGCAGACGACGATGATGTCATTTTCGTCAGTGGCCCAAGCCCTCCTCGACGAAGGCAGACTGCAACAGAGATTGTCCCAAACCCTCCTCCACAAAGACAGACTGCACCCGAATATGTCCCCCTTCACAGAGCACCAGTGGTGCTGGAATCTAAAATTTATCTCACTCAGGAACAAGTGAATAGTAAGTCACATGATTCAGACATTATCTTGATACAATGCAAGAGACCATGAGTGGAGAATTTAAGATTGATACTTGGATCAGATATGTCTTTTAGCACATTCACAATCATTTTCCTTTACAATGCAACTTACATTGTAAATATAATGTAATATAATGCAACTTACATTGTAAATATAATGTAATATAATGCAACTTACATTGTAAATATAATGTAGTATAATGCAACTTACATTGTAAATATAATGTAATATAATGCAACTTACATTGTAAATATAATGTAATATAATGCAACTTACATTGTAAATATAATGTAATATAATGCAACTTACATTGTAAATATAATGTAGTATAATGCAACTTACATTGTAAATATAATGTAGTATAATGCATCTGTTGATGTTCTTAGTCATTGACATTAGTAGGGAAGATCTGAATCACAATACACAGATAGTTAACAGGTGTTTTACACACATTATGTGACTGTAACAAATCATTATGTACTCTACGTGCACTTATTATGTCTACCCTCCTCCAGGGGGAGACATATTGTTTTTGTACTTTCTGTCCGTCCGTCTCTCCGTTACAAAATCTTGTGACCGCTTCTCCTCCTATATGGCAAATCAGATATACTTGAAACTTTATACAATGCTTCATTGCCATTTGTAGATGTGCATATTGTCGGGACAGGGGGATCCAATTATTTTCCTAAAAATTATGGTGGATCTATGAGGGGTGCAGGATGTAAAATAGCTTGTAAACACTTCTCCTCCTGTATGGCTTATCTGATCGATTTGAAACTTTGTACAATGCTTTATTGCCATTTGTAAATATGCATATGGTCGGGACAGAAGGATCCAATTATTTTCCTAAAAGTTATAGTGGATCTGAGAGGAGTGGAGGATGTTGAAATAGCTTGTTAACGTTTCTCCTGTATGGCTTATCCGGAGGATCCAATTGTTATCCTTTAAAGCAATACAAGCTTTAACTGTCGGGAAATGATTTGAAAAATAAAAGAACAAATATTTAACATTAATTTGTGATTGAATATATATAACTTCATAGAATCAGAGTGAATTTGAAGCAATAAACCCGTCAAATCAGCAGAAAATGTAGATTCATGAATTATTGTCCTCCTGTCAGTAATTCCTGCTCGTAATCTCCGATGTGTACTGACTCAGAAGTCACCAGTTTGGAAAAAAGCGAAAGAGAGGCACTGAGCCAGTGTCAGATTTGTAAACAATTTAACATGCCAATGTCATAGAAAATTTACCATCAAAATTTCATTTGAGTGGCACATTTGTGTAATTATTACTTTCTTACACTTATTGTCATTCATGAAAAGACGTAATATTTTAAAACAAACAAAAAATGTGGTCTTTGAATATGACCTCATGCAGTCTCAGCAACCAGATTGTGTTCAGCAATCATCGTTCCCATGTCTGTGTATACGAAGCAATGACGGTTTATATACGAAACGCTCATTGTAGGTGTGCTCTCAAACAATGTTCCCTAGCTTATTTTGCTGATTTTTCTTCAGGTCTTGGGGATTATATTAGTTATACCGAAACGTGTTATTTGGTGCATAATTGGATAGTTGAAAAAAATACTGTCAGTTACAGCTTGTATTGCTTTAAGTTATAATAGTGGATCTGAGGGGTGAAGGGTGTACAATAGTTTGTGAACACTTCTCCTATGTGGCTTATCGGAGTTCGTAATGTCCATGTTCTTGCTCATGCTTTATCTTCCATACCATGCAGAACATTAAGGCGAGGAGGATTCATTTGGAGCCCTTCCAATTTGGGGAGCTAGGGAGACGTCTGTTTTTCATAAGAACAATCTCTAGTTTTAAAATGTTTTAAAATTTGGATCAATGAAAGCCATCAACACACTATTTGGCATAATCATCAGTAACTTTTGCTTTCTCTACTTTTGATAAGGGAATAATAGAAATTTTCATGATTAAACATTTAAATGATGAATTTTGCTCCACTGGCAAAAGGTGAAGAATAAAAATCCTGCTAAAATCATTATACATGTAGGAGAATGTTGAGAAAAGTTACGATTTATCCATTCATTCAAGGAAAGTATTAACATGCATATTGTTCTTTGTTTACAGTGTGGTACGATTTTTTCAACGTCACTTTAGTAAACAGTGAGGACTTGTTTGTGGAGAGTAGCGCGTATTACACAGCCAGAAGGAGGCTGTGGAATGCAGGCTGGGTCACCATTACAGGTTTCCCTGGTGATGGGAAGCGATCCCTGGCGGACCATCTGTGTGTTAAGTTTGCCAAGAAACCGGAGAAACTTGTACCAATACCGGAGCTGCGAGACCGGAACCTGTGGGAGAAGGTGGCCCTGAACGAGGAAGGCCGGGAGCAATATACTGTGGTGACTGTCAACTCTTATCAGGAGTGGCAACGCAAAGTGGACACCTCCAAAAAGCAGTGTGTACTGATTGATAAAATATTCGGTCCTGCAACTTACACGTCTTCAAAAATTGAAGAGTGGATAAACCATCTTGATGAAATTCACAAGACTGCTATACAAAACAGACCTAATACTTTGGTGATTATCACTTTCCAAAAGCACCAGCTGGAGAAGATGCACCCAAGGGTAACGCTATGTCCGCTCTTTCTTTCAAAACACGTGATAGATCTTTCACACGACAATTACAGGGCTAGTAAATATGATAAGATGAAGGTTCTAGAGGCTTGCTGTGGGGGAGAGCATGGGTTGTCGTTTAACGAACAGGATGAAATTGGAAAAAGTAAAGATAACTCCTTTGCTTATCATAGCCGTTTATACGCGGGAGTCAAAAGCTTCCATATGGAGGGTCAACTATATTTCAAAAACCCTGAAAAATCCATTGAAACTGTACTCGAGAAAGTGCATAGTTTTGATAAAATCGTTTATTATTGTCTTGCTTGTGTGGGATTGTTGGACGGAAAGATCGAACTTGATAGGGAAAGTTTTGAAGAATATACAGAATTTCAACAGAATATTTTTAGGCAGTTGAAGATTGCTCTACAGGTGCCAGATGATGTGAATTTAGAGAAGATGCGATATGCCTGTTTCCTTCTGTCGGGGGTGTTTCTGGAACCAGTCCAGCTGTACCAGTGGAAGTTCTGCCATGAAAGAATGTTTTTCTTTGTGACTGATTCAGTATTTAGAAAAATTCCGCAAAAAGTTATGGAAATTTGTAGCCTAGATTTCTTGAATGAACGCATAAGAACTTCAAGCTACTTCACAATTACAATGGAATCAAATTTGAGTGTTTGGAATAGGGACTATGGTAGTCTGAGCCAAAGACTTGTATTTGAAATCCTCAGAGGTAATGTTAGACTTATAGCATCACACCAAAGTCTGTGTGATGTGCGATTTGGAGAAGCATTTGTAAGATTCATGGCGGAAATGGGATCCTTACAACCCGTAGTTCTTCAAAGGGGGGACTATAACCGATCATTCTTTTTCTGGCTGTGCTACTATGGACAAGATCAAACCATCAAACATTTGATAAAACATGAATATTTTAAGGATATTAAAGAACAGGAGTGGTTCAAAGAAGAACTCGATATCAGCCTGTTTGCAGCTTGTCATGGGAATGGAATGAATTATGGTAGGATTGTGAAAATGTTGCTAGATGATGGAGCTTCAATTAGTGCTACTGATCCATTACCTGATGAGGATTTTCTTCTCCTATATGGACAGGAAATATTTGATTTGGCAAGGAAATTCAAGGCACCACTGGTTCATATAGCGGCAGTGTACGGGTCACATGATACTTTACAAGCTTTGGTTGAAAAGGGAGCAGACGTCAAACAGACGACCGAAGATGGATTTACCGTATATCACCTAGCTGCCAGGAATCCAGATGATGGGGCACTTAGAGGACTCCTGAAATCCAAACCAGACATTAACACATTAAAGAGTGTGACTGGAAGCTTGCCAATTCACGAAGCCATTAGATGCGGTGGAGATAGTGCCACGCGTCAGCTTCACTGGAGCGGTAGTGAAATCAAAGACAATTACAAGATGAATGATGGTAGGTCTATGCTGGCAGCAGCAACTGGAGTGGGTGTAGAAGGCATTGTAAGAACTATAACCAATGCTATGCCGAAGTCGAGGTTGGAGGGATGCCGAGATAACTGGCCACCTCTGCATACTGCCTGTGCGTTGGGAAATTTCAATCTTGTAAAGTCTTTACTGGAAAAAGATGCTTCAATAAATGAAAAGGGACTTGGTGGATGGACTGCTCTTCATTTTGCAGTACTTTTTAATCGTTCAGGAACAGTAGAGCAGCTGTTAAAGAACGGGGCAGATGTTAATTGTCAAGCTGCAGACAAGAAAACTCCTCTACATATCGCAGCAGAGAATGGTTATTGGCACATAGTGGACTTGCTTCTAGACAAACAGGCAAAACCGGAAAACACAACGAAAGAGGGCAATTTTGCTATAACATTAGCAGCGCTGAACAGGGATGAGGAGATCGTTCATATGTTAATGCAGGAAGGCATAGAACTGGAATTTCCCAAAGAGCGCGAGGAAGATCCTTATGAAAGAGAGCGCATGATGATGATGATAATGAGGGCAAGGGAGCGCGACCGAGAACGGATGATGGCATTGCGGAGTATGAAAGATAAAGCAAAAGACACCAAGGAATCGAAAAAATAGATGTCGGGCTAAAGAAACTGGAATCTAGCTGAAATCAAAAGATTGTGTGTTAAAGACTGTCAGTCGACCCGAAATTTCGAAGTTTGATGTGGAAAATAGATGTAAGGTGTGAAATAAAGTCAAATCTATGTGAAAATGAAAACATCGAGGGACTAAGAGAGCAGAGTGAAATGGATATGTGTAGAGTGGGTAGGGACATACCTTGGTATGTGTAGAGTGGGTAGGGGCATACCTTGGTACGTGTAGAGTGGGTAGGGACGTACCTTGGTACGTATAGAGTGGGTAGGGACGTACCTTGGTATGTGTAGAGTGAGTGGGGACGTACCTTGGTACGTGTAGAGTGGGTAGGGACGTACCTTGGTACGTGTAGAGTGGGTAGGGACGTACCTTGGTATGTGTAGAGTGGGTAGGGGCGTACGTTGGTATGTGTAGAGTGGGTAGGGGCGTACCTTGGTACGTGTAGAGTGGGTGGGGACGTACCTTGGTATGTGTAGAGTGGGTAAGGACGTACGTTGGTACGTGTAGAGTGGGTGGGGGTGTACCTTGGTACGTGTAGAGTGGGTAGGGACGTACCTTGGTACGTGTAGAGTGGGTAGGGACGTACCTTGGTACGTGTAGAGTGGGTAGGGACGTACCTTGGTATGTGTAGAGTGAGTGGGGACGTACCTTGGTATGTGTAGAGTGGGTGGGGGCATACCTTGGTATGTGTAGAGTGGGTAGGGACGTACCTTGGTATGTGTAGAGTGGGTGGGGGTGTAACTTAGTATGTGTAGAGTGGGTGGGGGCGTACCTTGGTATGTGTAGAGTTGGTGGGGGCGTACCTTGGTATGTGTAGAGTGGGTGGGGGCGTACAACGACATGTGTTGCCTTGAACAGGTGTAAAACGTTCTGTAACTGTATCCAGAACACCAACATTAAGAGGGCACGTTGAAAAATAAAAACCCTTCACACTATACACCTCAATGAAAGGGTTTTTAATGAATCTTTCTTTAATGAAATACACAACATATATTGAGAGCTTTAATCCACTTTGTTACGTATGTCTTATGTTATATCGTATGTCTTTGTTACACGGTATCTCTTTTGTTCCATTATAGGTTTTATTATTTTGGGATTTTTTGTTTTCTTCAGGATATATTTTTCTTTGGCATTTGATTTTGAATACCAGGCCTCGATTTTTTAAAAGAAACTTAAGTCGAAACTTGGACTTAAGTCTGAGATTTTCCTCAAATTTTGACTCTACTCAAATAAACGAAAACTCGAACTTAAGTTTGAGATTTTTTCGAGAAATCCAAGCCACGGTAATTCATAAAAGCTCTGCACATTTCCATTAGGATCCTTCGTGTGGATTTGCATATGCATGCATCTTCACTATATTGAGGGTGTTTCTACATTGATTTTGTTGTATATAAATATCTAGAAGTAAAGAATACCCTTTCTCTTGAAGAAATGTTTTGTGATATCGTTTTTGAAATGGTTTCTATAAATAGAAAAGTACTGTTTATCAAACCTTGTACATACAATATATAAACAGGTATCTTGTATATAAATCTCTATTGGGATGTTCGAATTTATAGTGTTAGGTGCACACATGAATTTCATTGGTGCAAAATCATTAATATATTTCGTCGGCTTGTTGGCTTCAATAGATGTGATAACTGCATAACTAAACATATAATTTCAAGATCTTTGGGATCTTGTGCTTCCTGTACCCACAATACATGATTCTTTTTGCATGTTTTTGTATATGCCCATCTTAACACGTAATATGTTACAGCGATGTCTGTATCTCTGTCTGTTTTGGGTTTTCTGTTTTTATTGTCATTTCTCTGTCGCATATTAAGCTCAAACTTATGATGAAACTTTTTGTATGGGTCATCCTAGATGTGTTGCAGTTTTGATCCATTTTGACCTCAGTCTCTTTGAAATTAAAGGTTATATGATTTACACTGGTCTGTCCGTGCAACTCTACCCACAGTTTTCTAGTTAGGACCTCATTGTTTGCTAAAGTTTTTTTTATATTTGTTTTGAAGATGTGCATATGGTAAGGATATTGACTTTCGTGAATTTTATAGAAACCTACAGGTTTTTGGACTTGGTGAGTTATAAAGCTAGAGCTGGGCCTTCGTATATAATATTTTTACAGAGTGGGAAAAGAAAGTCGTTGGCAGAGTTCTGCAACTGTGAGATTTTTGTCAGATTGCTACTAGTGTTCAATATCATAGAAAACAAGAATGTAAACCTGAATAAAGACATCCTACACGCACTTGTGATGGGCTAATCTTTATGGTTTGAGGACGACTTCGGTTCGTACTAACAAACTCGGGCTACCCGAGTTGCAATCGAACGGAGAGTTTCAACGTATTGTAACATTTCAACTCTACCCATCTAACCTTGGCTTTTACGAGGGTTGGTGTGGTATATAGTAGCATTATGCCAGTCTTGTAATGCCACTGCACATGTGTTAGTTTTCAAACATTGGATGTGATTAGTTGGGGTATTATACATGGGCGTAATTAAAGAGAGAACATTGGAATTACCCTACTAACTCGGATATGAACCGAAGTCACCCCGATTC
Source organism: Ostrea edulis (assembly GCF_947568905.1). NCBI lineage: Eukaryota > Metazoa > Mollusca > Bivalvia > Ostreida > Ostreidae > Ostrea > Ostrea edulis. Next base: position 12,325,518 of record NC_079165.1, read on the forward strand.
ACGTAGTAACCAACCGCATTGTTATTCCGCAAAACTTCAAAATATGGTAATTGATAAATCCTGTTAGTTACCGGAAATACACCACACATTTTCGTTTTAAACTGAGATGTGGAGAAAAATGTGGTAGTATCGCAGGAACGGGTGGGTACATTTCATTTCAGATAATGCATGAACTGCGAGGCCACACACCGACATGCTTCATGAAGCACGTTAGCGCCTCATCAAAAGTATGACGACTTGAAATTTCGCATTTTTTTTTCTTCCAAAAATGAAGTTTATTTCTAAAGTGAACTTTATACTTTTATTTAGAATAGACATACTATATTCATAAAAATTCACTACATGCATTGTTCAAAACTACAACGCATTCATAATGAAATTTTGTAAAGATAACGATAGTTGGTAAAATGGGTAGTAAAAACCGGGCCGGGTCACCTTTGTAATCCGAATATTTTAGTTTCTTCGTTACTTTATTTTCGTTTGATGTGAAACTTCTTAATCCCAATCTGGATGATACATTGGATCTTCGCTACAAAAATTACGGTATAATTTTGCCTCACTCTGAAAATATCAACGATTGTTTATTTCGGGTTGGTAAAATGGGTATAGCAAGAAAAAATACACGTTTTCCTGTGATTACGACTGATATATGTGACACAACAATGAAACCACACATGATTTAGATAAATATTATGATGATTTATCACCAAAATGCAGCAGTATCTGTTATGTGAGTCTTGTATGTTTGATATTTACGATTTATCAAAACCCGGGTCAAAAGGAAACCGTATACTGGTAACCCATGGTCGAAAATTAAAATTCCGAATAAAATGAGGGTGTTAGCTGTCACTTTCATTTTCGACGCATCCTGAACGTAAACAGCTTCCCACTATATGAATGGATATCACTTTGATCTCACAATTCCGGTAATTAATCAAAAACATTAGCAACTAAATCGGAATGAATAACGCCGGCCCGGGTCAACCGCATCCGGTTTCCTCTTGGCCCGGGTTTGGAAAATCGCCGAACATTGGAATGGTCAAATAATGCATTGAGTATCCAATTCAACCCTCTAAGAAATGAAAATATGCAAGGGTTTCAGCAGCAGGTGCATAGTTTATAGAAAATATGCAACAATGTGTGTTCTGGTCTCTCTACCCATTTTACCAACCAGATTTTTTTTTACAATCGTTGCATTCTTTATCTGTATGTAATATTCTGCGCTAAATTTTGTACCGAAGACTAAATGTATCATTAAGAATATATTCTGTAAGTTTCAAAACAAATAAAGATATATCAACGAAGAAAACTAAAGAAATCGGGTTACGCAGGTGACCCGGCCCGGTTTTTACTACCCATTTTAACAACTATCAAAGATAACTAAAAGGCATAAACATTGCAAATATAAATACTTTTAAAATCATATCGCGACATTTTAATCCCAATTATGTGATTCTATTGTTTACATTGATTTACAATTAATTAGTTGGGGTTTTTTAAAACTACAAATTGTAATTTTCTCAATACAAGAAATGCAAGTTATCGACATTTGTGGTAAAAATTAATTGGTTGTCGGCAAAGAACGCGATAAAACATACTAATTCAGTTGCATTCCTGTTTCGGACCAACAGCATCTTAATATATAGAGTGTAAAATGACATGTACATATTGTAGTTAATAAGGGCGTATCCCTTACCAACTTGGTTTAAGTCATCAGTCCTCCCCTTCCTTAACTTTACTACCTCTACCCGTAGAAATGTAGCTCCCTGAAAAACTTATTTTAAAAACTTGGGATATTCCATCCCTGGAGAGCTACGGTTCCCCAGCTACACTACCTCGTGCTGGGGTTGGTTTGTTGTATACTTATTAACGTCCTGCTCAGTTTTTTTTTACTCATATAGAGACGTCACCATTGCCGATGAAGGGCTGAAAAGTTTCGGTCTATGCTCAGCACTTACGGCTTTTGTGCAGGGATCTTTATCGTGCTACACCTGCTGTGACACGGGACGTCGGTTTTTGCGGTCTCTTGTAAAGGTCCGCCCCATTTAGTCGCCTCTTATGGCAAGTAAGGGGTTCTGAGGACCTTTTCTAACCCGGATTCCCACGGGATCTCGTGCTGGAGACAGATGCCCTCGTGGACGTATAATTTACACTTGTAACGAAAAATTATATTCAGAATCTTGATATCAACCTTATGAATACATTTGTTCTTTATTTAGACGTACAATTTTAAAATGTGCAGTTATTACAAATTCACTCTACTTGTTTCACATCTTCAGACATCTCATTATTTTCTAACATGTAATACATTCTTATCATCTGAGGGCAATACACGATAAGAGTAAATTATATATGATTTAATTATTGACCTCGTGCCTTTGTAGTGCTGTTGACATTCACTGTGGGGACTTCATTGTCCTTTTGTTATACACCTTCATTTTCTTTCCAATATAAAACTAATACGATTTAGAACCAAAATTTTAAATGTTATACATATTCTCACACTCATGTCTATTGACCGGTCAACAGTTTACGGGGCAATAGTCTGCCTTCTTTCCATTGGCTACGCAAGTCACGTGATTATTGGTCTGCTGCTTTGCTTACGCAATGGCGAGGTTCAGTGATTTAACTGGATGATGAAATGCAGAATTTATTAGATGAAACGCTAAGCAGGAATACGAAAAATTTAATAATTGATTATTAATTCGGATATTGGGTATGTTTTCTTTTAAACTAGTGGATACGTTGATAAACGTACGCAATTACACTGTCTTGTTAAAAGTTTGAAGTCAACAAACCATGCGCATCTCGTAAAAACAACCTTTAAAAAAATGAAGATGTATAACAAAATAGTTATAGACTGTGTCCTCGGACAGCAGCTGTTTTGTTTGATCCTCGAACGGATCTGTTGCCCTCAGCCTACGGCTTCGGGCAACAGATCCGTTCTTGGGTCAAACAAAACAGTTGTTGTCCTCGAACCCAGTCAATAACTGTATACTATTAAATGTTACAATTTGGAGTAGATACACATTACCACACATTCCACGGTGACTGAGTGATTTCTTCGGATTGTGATATCGCCTATCCCTTCAGTGATATCACTCCATTACTCAGCTTTTGAATAAATTGTAATAATTGCCACTTCAAATGAAAGAATAAGTGTGTTTGTGCGATTGGATGAAATGCTGAAATTTTATAGGCTGTAACCAGGAAAACACGTTCAGGTAATTTCATAGATATTGCATACAATGAGCAGTTTAAATCTTTTGTTGTTATGTTTGGATTGTTATATTACCCTCGCATGTAATTACATAACTGAAGTGGTGGGGATCGAGGCAAAGTGCGTTTCTCTGAAGCAATGCATGATGCCCATGAAATAAATTATTTGTGTGTGTATGAACGAAATGTATCTTCGAATTTTAAATTTCTATGGTTGTTTTCCACGCAGCAGCTCATATTACATTATATAATTGATTCCTGATTATCTAGGGGTAAGGATGATAGATTATTTAAAATGCAGCCATCCGACATCTATTATTAAAATAACTTTCTTTATCATTGAATATAATGATTATTTATGAATCAAAAAACATTTAGCGATAAAGTATAAAGGCAACGATCCCCTTCTTGCTCTGCACAGACAATCAACCTTTGGATCGAATGAGTTCTTTAAAATTCGGAGCTGGTGTCACGAGCAACAATGCAATATATGCGCGAACACGGAACGTTGCTTTCTTTAGAAACTGCAATTAAATGAAAAATTTCCCTATCCTCCATTACAAACCTCACCCTCTGTGACTTAAAACAACAGGCTAATGATTTGTGTGTATTGATTAATCAATGGGAGTAAATCACCACGGACGTTAATATTCAGTTAGAAGACTAGTACGGTAGTTTTCTCCATGGATGTAGTGTCATGTCAGCCTTTTCATTTATCCTAATTCTTTTCCTTAGCGGCTTATTCAGATTAACAGGTAATTATATAATTATTTAAATATGATATTTACAAGTATAATGTGTTATATGTAATTATTTGTATTATGTACTATATATAATTATTTGAATATGATATTTACAACTATCGTGTGTTATATGTAATTATTTGTATCATGTACAGAAACATGTACATATAATCATGTATATAATTATTACAATATGATAAGTTTTATACAAATTTATGTAAGAATACTCACAATATATATATTTCCCCCCAAATTTATAAGACCAATTCGACGTTAAAATACCCCCCACCCCGAATAATCGTTCTGTAAGAATTCACGTGCAATTTTAACGTGTTGGATTTTTTAAGCAACCTTTTTATCATGAAAATCCAAACCGAATTAATGTAGTTGTCGTGTCTTCTTCTTCTGAAGTCTTCTTCTTCCGATGAATATATTACATAGATTAGTAACATGTAAGCGATGTTGGAACAAATTGCCAGGTTGTATGGTATACGATACTTGTACTATAACAAAACAGTATCCCAATAGAATATGTCGATTGGTTAAAACGGAAATCAGTCATAATTTTGCTTATCTTACCACATCATTAGATATATAATTCATGTCTATTTCAATAAGCTATACAACTTTTAGTGGACCAAAATAGAAAACACACGGAACAAATAAATTGACAAAGGTTTGTTACTGCGATTTTATTTCTGTAAAACGCATGCGAGTATGTATAAGTTTGCAAAGTTCATGTCGAGTTTACTTAAAATTCTATTCGCATTTTTGGGGGTTCAAAAACAGCCAAATATGTGACCCCTCCCCCTATTTTGAATAGTAAATTAGCATCTGTACGAAGAGGGACTATTGATCACAGGCATTTTACATACATGTATCTATAAAAAAAATTGTCTTCACGAATATTATGTATACAGGAAGACAATTTTTTTTTTTTTATAATATATGTGTAAAACATCAAGTGCCTGTGTTATTGATATACGTACATGTTTATGACATGATCATTATTTTTACGGATCATGGGCTGTGATATATTTTACTTACAAATACTTCTCTGGAATGAAAAGAGATATACCATAGCTATTTTTTATATCAGAAATCATCTCCTAAAAACAGATTTCCATTCCCCCCAAGAGACCTTGAGCACGTATACCTATCCCCTTCTATGTTTACTTTGAGAGAGATATGATATAGGCCTACCTAAAGAAATTTCAGTTTACTTTACAGGTATATCTCATTTGATTAAAGCCAATGTCACATCCATCTTTGGTTGAGAGATATCTCTTGTAAAGAAATAATATCTATAATTTTACTTTAATATGAGGTACCCGGTATCCTAAACTTATACAAAGAGTTATCTATTTTACTATTGTCTTCTATACTTAGAGAGATATCTATTTCAGTATGAGAGATAACTCTTTAGTTTTATACTTAAAGATATGTCTTATCTCCTATGCTTAGAGATATTATTCTACTTTACTATGAAACATCTATTTTACCATCTCTTGTACTTAACTACATGTCTATTTTACTATGAGATATCTCCGATGCTTAAATAAACATTTATTTTACTATGATATATCTGCTGTGATTCAAATAGATATCTATTTCACAACGAGAAACAATTAAGATATTTCTATTTCATAATGACTGAGAGTTACCTCCGATACTTAAATATTTATTCTTCTCTGTTAATTTGAGAGATATCTTGTTTTTATGAATAAAGAATTTTCTCTCCACATAGTTCTACCCTCCTATGACGTCATAAGAGTTCTTAAAGTCAATGGTTTAATAAGATTTATGCATGAGAGGAACAGGAATGTTTCCTCTTCACTTTTTCTGGGATGGAAAAAAGAACTGACAGACAGTAATGTATAGAAGAAATTGGTGCAAATCTCGAGCTACATAATTCTCCTTTCCTATATATAGATATATCGACGACATTTTATCTATTATCAATACTCATTTTCATTCATACGGCAGTTAGATATATCCCAGTGAACTCGAACTAAAAACACCGCAGTCTTCCACATCTGCTCCATAGAACCTACTTAGATATTTTATTGAACATAGATGTTAACGGCAAACTAACAACTCAACTTTATGGCAAACAGGATGACTTTAGCATCACCATTGTCAAATTACCATATTCCATAGTCACCTGCTTATGGTGTATACATATGTCTCTCAACCGATTCGATTAACAAGAGTATGTTCTGCGTATGATCAGTTTTTAAATCGAATCAAGCTACTGACAAGTAAGTTGATGCTACGAGGATTTTAACAGCCTCGTTTACAATCAGCATTTTGCAAAATTCTATGGTCGTTGTACAGATCTAGGCTTAGTTCAATCATACACCATAGTAGATGTCTAGTTGACTTCCGAAACTTAACTGCGCATGCCTAGATTGCTTCCGGACCTTCAGTGCACCTGTCTGGTTACTAAAGTTTAACCACTCTGTAAGTATAGGTTGCTGTCTGGTGGACCAGACATGCGCAGTAACACCTCTTCCGGTTTAGACCTTAGGCAGTTCGATCGTACTATGGTTCAACTCTAGTTACTATAGTTGATAATCGAACTAAGCCATAGTTTGTCAATACAACCTTAGTATCATTGGATCAAATCTGTCTGTGTTTCATACCAATTTTTCACAAACTAACTTTGACTACGGATTGCTCCGTTTACCCGCACAAGATAAAGGGCTCAAGTTGGTTGGATCGGTCGACAGGGGATGCTTACTTATCCTAGGCACTAGTATATCCAGGGGGCCGTGTTTGCTTTACTCTTGATTTTGTATTGTTTGTGAGATTTATGAGATTGATCACTTGTTCATTATCTTCACCTTTTCTTAAAGCAGTACATTTATTGTCTTTTAAATTGGTAAAGTAACGAAAGAAAAAAAATTCTATGTGATGTTCAGATAAATTTTTGATACGCATGGAGTCTGAGAGTCATACTTGCAGGGAATTTTCGTCATTTCAGGAAGTTCCTGTACGCTGCCGGATGAACTAGATGGGGTTTGGCACAGCGCACAAAAAGGACCTCTGACCATCAACTCCACACTGGACAACAGTTCTACGCTGAACATCAACTCCTCACACATCTTTGGGTATCCTATATATATGTCCGTCAGTGTTAATTCGTTGGACTGGGAATGCATTGTACAGAGTGACAGGACATACCTGTTTCGGTAAGTTTCGGGATATATCCCATTATTTCAAAATCTTTAAAAAAAACCATTCAATTTTTATTTTTATAAGGTTGTGCATGATGAATATTTCTGCCCCTGTTGTTCACACAGGTACCTGAAGTGTGGATAGCTTGTATAATTCTTATGTACATACCCCCACCCCCACCCTTCTAGAATGAAATTATTTTTATACCAGTAATTTATCTAAAATATGTTATTTCCCCACCGATCACCCTCATAAGTCGTTCTGAATAATCAGTTTCTACCTTCTATAAGCTTTTGAGATGACCACTTGTGATATACATGTACTAACATATATTAGTATCTCACAAGTGGTCTCCGGTCTGTCAACATAATTTTTGTCGGAGAGCTACAGTTCTGCAGCTAAGGGGGTGGGGGGGGGGGGGTACGTACATAAGATCTATACAAGCTATCCCCACTTCAGGCGCTTGTGGTTGTTTTTAATTAAGAATCCTAATTGCTTAGATAAAATAACTGCAGGTTGTTTGTACATGTAACTACAATCAAACGGCAAAACCTATGTATATACTTAGGTTTGCTCATTCAGAAATACATGAGTGAAGAATTGTAAAAGAATTACAGCGTTTTAAAATTTTCATCTTTTAAAATCTTAAGAATTTTTGTGAAAAGGACTGCAGAGTATTAATTTATTAAACGTTTCCTTTCTACATATGTCTTGCCACTTTTTGTAATTCTGTGTTATTGCTGTAGGTCGACGGAAACTTCCTTCGTGTTTGGAGGGAATATTCGCGGCTTCATCTGTTTAGAATTTTGGAGAGTATCAGCCACAAAATACTATTATTTTCACAAAACAGGTACTCCGATATATTTAAATACTTTCATTTATTGTTAAGGATTTATGCGTGTGTCTAAATACGATTTAAAATGATTCTATTCACTTTATTGTGTTTTAAAACAGATTTATTTGTCAACATACAATATATTACATATATACAACTAAGTATGTTACCAACGAGAAAGATTTATCTGAACAACATTCTAACTTCATAAAATACAAGACTAATCATGCTAATTCGTAATTAAGAGAAATAGAGATGTACTCTTTTTTTTTTTTACGCATTTTAAAATGACTATTATTTGTTTGTTGCCCATGGGGAATATGTGATTTTCTTGGAAGAATAGATCTTCATATCTCCCTCACTACCATGCAGTAAATGTACATATATATCATTTTACGACCTATCCGAGAATTTTTTCACTCATATAAATTCTAGCTCTAGACGCCGACGTCACTAGCTTTAGATGAAGTGCCACAAATTTTGACTCATGCATGACGCTCAAGGCAGCAATAGTTAGGGTTCTTTATCGTGTCAAAGCCTACAGTAACTCAGGACTTTTAAAGTTTTCAGAGATCATATCCGGAAGACGTGTGACTTTCACTTCTATAGCTAAGTCCACGCTTACCGGGGGAACAGTCACAGCCCCTATTAAACGTTAAGTAGGTTAGACGCGGCACCGAGATCGAAGTTACGAAACGAGCGCCATAACCGCGACCGGTTGACGACGATGATGACGACGATGATAATGACCATGATGATGACGATGATGTGGATATGATATAAGCAATGCTTGGATAACATGATAAAGATAAAATAAACATTACGTCTTTTCAGCCATCTCTTCCACCAATCAGGACCACGTCCTGGGGAGGTTTGACGACAGTATTCCAACAACAGAGGAAGCCTGCACGGAGTCATACAACAGTTCTTATTTCATCACCATAACAAAAGATGGTAAATCTACACAATACGCCCTTCATGAAAGTATTGTGAAAAAGAAGCAGGATTATATATATCTATATAATCATGATTTTTTTTTTCAAAATTGGATTTACCGTGTGTACAGTATCATTGTATTGACAAAATTCATTTCTGTTGTGTTTCAATATCGCGGGTCATGGAGGAACGCTCAATGTACAGTACAACAGGGTTATATCGAACACGTTCATAATGAATTCACGCTGACAGAGAAGTGTTAAAATACATTCCCTGTAGTTTTAAAACATATTATGAACAGATTGCATATATCGTTATATGTTTATAACGAATCAAAATTGTTCGTCCCAAGCACTTCGCTATAAACGTGTTTTACTGTATTGACACAATGTTTTATATCTATTCTGTTTCAATATCGAGAATGATGGAAGTAGATGTATTATATGTGTATGTATACGCTATTGTTATTACTAACACAACCATGATTAGAGATAAATCCCGTTTTACAGGTTCTGTTGAAGATGGATCATCGGAAGCAACGTGTGCCACGGACCTTCTGAATGAATTCTCTCTGGTTACTATAAGCCAACACGACGACTCGTCCAGTTGCGAAAACAACACAATGGATGGGTGCTTCTCCAAAACTCAGATGTCTTTCTCATACCATTCTTCCTGTACCGCAAACCACAAGTTTTCCGGTACAGTGTATATGCAATTCCTGGGATAATAAAATACGAAATACAAAATAATAATATCAATAATTTTCAAAAAAGTTAAAAATAACGGAATAAAATAAATAAATAAATAAAATGATAAATAAACATGTATGGTAGCTACTGTCATGTTGTAAAATTTTGATTTATCGGGATCACAGTCTGCAACGTCTTTTAGTATCATGGTGCTAATTTCTTTCGGATTTTGTGTCCGAACATCACCGATCTTTTTCTCCAATTATATCAGGTTTATGGAAGTTAAAACTTGTTAATTATAAAGCATGCCTCTTTCCAGTGGGAGGTTTCTGGACCTGCTTGATTATAAAGCATGCCTCTTTCCAGTGGGAGGTTTCTGGACCTACTTGATTATAAAGCATGTCTCTGAAAGAGGTTTCTGGACGTGCTTGATTATGAAGCACGTCTCTTTCCAGTGGGAGGTTTTTGGACGTGCTTGATTATAAAGCATGTCTCTTTTCAGTGGGAGGTTTTCGGACGTGCTTGATTATAAAGCATGTCTCTTTCCAGTGGGAGGTTTCTGGACCTGCTTGATTATAAAGCATGTCTCTTTCCAGTGGGAGGTTTCTGGACCTGCTTGATTATAAAGCATGTCTCTTTCCAGTGGGAGGTTTCTGGACCTGCTTGATTATAAAGCATGTCTCTTTCCAGTGGGAGGTTTCTGGACTTGCTTGAGAAGTATAACCAGTAATGGATACACATACGTCTCCCTTTGGAACAATGACACGGCGGTGACATCTTCTTATATTAACCCCTACCAATATACCACTGGGCAAACATATAGGGTTGCTTGTCTGGTAAGTCATAACAGATATTCAAATATTTCAAAATCTTCAGCTCATTGAAAAATGTGGGTTGTTTTTATTTCCTTCACATTTTACTAATTCTGACTAGTATTTGCCAAAACTACAAAATATGTTATTGAATTGACAGGTTGTTAAAGGAACGAATGCGACATTATTCCCCAAAATGTGCTCAGATTCAACACAGACGCCATCTTCTGTTAGTTCTCCAGGTCTGAAGCTTACCTTTGCTGGTGCTGCATCATCTTGTTGTAAGTCAATCAATTGTGTTACGTCATACTGTACGTGGTAAGTCAATAACTTGTGTTACGTCATACTGTGGTAAGTCAGTAGTGTTACCTCATACTGTGATAAGCCATATAGTGTTATACCATCATGTGGTAAGTCAAAAGTATTACGTCATACTATGATAAGTCAATAGTGTTACGTCATATTGTGGTAAGTCAGTAGTGTTACGTCATACTGTGGTAAGTCAATAGTGTTACGTCATCTTGTGGAAAGGCAATCGTGTTACGTAATACTATGATAAGTCAATAGTGTTACGTCATCATGTGGTAAGTCAATAGTGTTACGTCATACTGTGGTAAGTCAATCAATTGTACCGCGTCATCTTTTTGTAAGTCAATAAAAAGTGTGTGTTATCCTTATATCTATTACCGGTCACTGGACTCACAAGTCCACTTTACACAAGGAATAAACTCAAATTGGGAGGTCCATATCATGGGTGTCCGGGTAGCGTACCGTGCGAGTCGGTAAATACCTGTAGCTAGTATATAGATAATGTTCATTGTTATTTATGTATATCAATTTGAAAAAAAAAGATTAATATTATTTCATTATTTTAAGTTGTGAAGTATGATACACCGTTTTCTTTTATATGTAAAGAAAAATGTATTTGTTAAATTAGGTTCACGAAAATGATAGTGGTAACATTATAATTAAAAGTTTATTTCACAAATAAAACGCGTATCAATGATTAATAGTTCTCATGCACTGTTTGTATTGTACGAAAATTATTTTTTCAAGTATTCTTTTTTCAAACTTTTTTTCACTTTTTTCTTTTCGATTTGTAGATGTCACGACAGAGGACGGCTCTGATGTTGTGTATTACGTCATTATGATTATAGGTCCCTTATTTATCATATCTCTGGTGATATTATTGATAATTCTACACAAGAGAGGAATCTGCAAAAAATGCAAGCGAAAAATATCTAAGTCAAATACCGTGGGATCTCAGGAAATTATCATGGCGCCGCCACCAGAGAAAATAGTACCATTATACTTTGATGACCCCATTCAGCGCGAAAAGACTGACGTCATCAGTGTGTTTGAATTCAATACGACTTAAGATTTCGACAATTTGATTGCTGCTTTTATTTGTTATTTTGTTTTTGTATATCAAAAAACCAAGAATATCGACAGTACTTTGTAATGCAATAAATACTAGAAATTTGTCAATGTCACGATGTACTCAGGCAAGTAATATCGTTTTGCAATCTAATTAAAATTGAATCCTATGATCCGCTCATCTACTACATGTGTATCGCTACACATTGGTAGCGATTGTAGATGAGCGGATCATAGTATCTAATTTTAATTAGATTGTATCGTTTTGCAGCCGGAGGAAAAATTGGACGTTGACTTATCTAAATTTTCTTGACAAGCAAATAGAAAAAGGAGTTTGCTCGATCTTCAGGTCCTATATCTAAGTCTTCATCAAGTACTTAGCTGGGGGGGGGGGGGGGGGGGGGGTAATCCTTTGCAATTCCTACATGTATCATGAAAGATTTCTCATCCACTGGTACTAACAAAAATAGTGGAAGGGGGAGGCAGTAACCCAGTATATCTTTAATTGCGTATGACAATAACAATTTTTTTTAAAAGATCATGCTTTAAAAATAAAGGGGGGGGGGGGGGGGGGGGCACACTCCCCTTCCTCTTTGTGCCTGCCTTTGTGTTGAGGATCTGGTAGCGATTGTTCCCCTTTGATATTTCATCGTCGTATGCGTTAGGCATTGGATTACGTTTCCACATGTTTGTGGAAGAATAATTTAGAATTAAGCTTTCATAACTAATATTTTAAAATGAAATATTATAACGTTAAGAAAAAATTCTAAAATATTGAGGGAAAAATCAATGCCTTGCATTGAAAACTACTTCAACCCAACTGCATGCAGTCCACACAAATCAATAACCACTGTCAAATGGCTAGGCTGAAGTTTAAACTCGTAATAAAAATTCTATGAGATAAATAACGATGGTTGATAAAGGTACCAAAGCTGATTTCTGTCTCATCGATCCAGAAGTAGTAGGTATTTTGAATACGTATTGCTAATTTACACAATGGCTTATTAGGTAATAATGGGCCATCTAATTGTGTTTTATAATTAGTCCGGGTTTTTTTTTAAATAAAAAAAAAATTAAATTTTGCAAATACATTGTCGTCTATATTGCATGTACCAGCAATTTTAAAATACGGATTGATTGTATATTGTTTAACGTCCCTCCCGAGAAGGTCACCCATATGGAGACGTCACCATTGCCGTTGAAGGGCTGCAAAAAAGGCCTATGCTCGGCGCTTACAGCCTTTGAGCAGGGAGTGATCTTTATCGTGCAACACTTGTTGTGACACGGGACCTTGGTTTCTGCGGTCTCATCCGAAGGACCGCTCCATTTAACCACCTCTTACGACAAGCAAGGGGGTACTGAGGACCTATTCTAACCCGGATCCCCACGGGAAGTAAATCAATACGGAGGAAAATCTGCTCATTCAATAACTGCTTGACTATTTGATTAAAAAACTTGTCGTTTTAGAATTAGGGTCCACATTATGGTATGTTTTGGTCTGTTAAATCATTCATATTTGCAATAAACAGAGTATTGAAAATTACATAATTGAAAACGGGTAAATGTTAATTATTTCTGTGAGCAATGTAATGGCCAGCCGAGGTTGACGACCATACTGCCATCTATCGAAATTTTCGTGTCATGTCGTCACTAAACATGTCTCCATTACAAACAATGATGTAATAAAAATATGATTGTCAAGCGATTTCAAGAGATTTAAACTCTCCAATACCTCGTTCGTTTCCACGACGGAACAGCGAGTGCTTGTAAAAGGGTAAAATATTAATAATGCAGTTTTAAAATCGATGCATAATTTAAACCCGTCGACTAAAAGAAGTCCAGCGATTGGTATTATCTGCGGATTAAGACTTTGTTAGTTTCACCCAGGTTCATAATAATATACAAACGTATAAAATATATTGCCAGATTATAGATCAATATAGTCCTGACACACAGGCATATTTGTTTCAAAGTTTGCATGGATTTGAATACTTTAAGCCGTACTTAACAGTTTATGGAATTAAGAAATAGGCTGTATATAGATGACATTTAATTAATGTGGCGAAAAACAGCAAAATGGAGGAGAACAGCGAAATGACTTGATGTACGTAGACAAAATTTCGGTGGATTTATCGTAGTTGTTTTTGTTCTATTATTTGTCGATTGTTGGTGTGTGGATTCATTAGAAGAGTAAATTTGAAGCGAGAGGGGAAAATGATCTTTAGCCTCTGGTGGATAACGTGTACATTTATCATCGTCTTCCCTACCTCATCAGGTAAGAAAAAAAAATCTTCATCTCTTTTGAGAATTTTACTATAAAATCCAATTGAATAATTACCACTGATTTAAATAAAAAAGGAATTGGTTGTAAAAAAATTTTTTACGTCCCTCGCGAGAATATTTCACTCACATGGAGACAGTGGCCGATTTAGAGGAGGGCACAACCCCCCCTCCCCCTAAAATTTTCAAATTTAAGGTAAATCGCGGTATCTTGATTCGGAAAATGTACTAAACGATAAAAGAAGCAATAATTTCTTCCACTCCCGGAGAAATAAATGGCAAAATCCTTTGATTTTTTGAATTACTTTATTAGGAGAACCTAATTTTTTCCAAAAAAACCCCCTAAAAATTTGGGTCATTTTATAAATTTCACCTTATTAAAATCATTGAAAATAGTACAAATGACTTGATAAGAGAAATATTTCAAGCCCCATAAAATCTGTAAAATCCGGGGGCTTCGCCCCCTGGACCCACACCAGGACTTCGCCCTGGACCTACTGCCTCATAAAGTGGCGCCCCCCCCCCCCCCCCCCCCCCTGTAACCACAATTCCTGGATCCGCCCCTGGGAGATGCCACCATTGCCGGTGAAGGGCTGCAAAATTTAAGGCTTTTAATCTTTGAGGAGGGAGGGATCTTTATCGCGCCACACCTGTTGTGACACAGGACATGGGTTTTTGCGGCCTCATCCGAAGGATCCCCCCCCCCCCCCCATTTAGTCGCCTCTTACGATAAGCAAGGTGTATTGGGGACCTATTCTTACCCGGATCCCCATGGGAAAAATTGGACTTAAATAGAAATAATAACTATCCCAGGTCAATTTTTTTTGTTCATGAGCAGAATTAGAATATATTCGGGACTGTGAGATGATCGAGAACACTGAAAAATAAAAAAGAAAGAGAATGATCTGAATCTAGCAGTGAAAAAAAAACCCCAGTTAGATATAGAGAACTCTCTCTTTCTCTCTCTCATTTGAACTTGTTCGCTTAAAATGAATAAAGTTTTATGTTTATATATCGGAACAAGTAGCGGTAACTTACTTTAACAGTGTGGAACGCTCTACTCAAAAAGTAAGAATTCGTTAATATTAATTAAGGGTGTGGAAAATATCAACATAATGTATTATGTAATAATACTCATGAAGAATGGTTAATGAAGACCAAAATGAAATACTTCAAGGACGTATAATGTCCGCGGGGTGTGTTAGATACGTGTGAAATTTTGATAGAGATCGGGAGACATGGTTAAACTCATAGGGTTCAACCATACCGGCTTAAAAGGGTCAGATGAACTTAGACCCGCGAGATTAGCAGTAATATTAAATCTTTACATCATAAATAAAAGACAATTGTTATCCATCCTCTCAATAAAAGCAAGCTTTCGTTGAATTCTGGTAACATGTCTGCGTTTAACATTTAATTCTTTTGTACGATATTCCAATTATCATCATTATTATTTTTTGGCCTTTTAAACGTGAAAGGACAACGCCTTCTGAAGGTCAGATGTGCAAAAACATGAGAGAATAATATCTACGTGTTTCATTGCCCACAATGCTTTATAATAGTTCAGAAAATCCACAATTGATAAAACCAAACCCGGATAGATATTGTACATCCGCTTAAAGTTGACAGATTAAAGGGAAATACCCCCCCCCCTCCCCCCGAATCCGGGTTACATACACAAAGTGTTTTCATATTCGAAAAATGGATTCCGTGTTTAATATCTGTTGTAAATCCCAACCCAATGAAATTCCAAATGTAAAACATCCATGGACGAGAGGTCTTGGAATTTTTATACCATATCTATGAAGAGAAATCAATTCTACATACAATGTAGATCCAGATTTATAAAATACAATAATAGCTTTCACTATATTCATCTACTCAAAGTCATCCGAACAAAGTAAAAATTTACTTAGTCATTGATTTAATTTAATGAATAAATATAACGATCCATTCGGACAAAACCCATTTGTAAAGCGCTTAGTTAACATTGATGAGATTCTCGTGTATTTTAGCGTTGATGGAGAATTTATATCCCATTAACAGTAAATAATAAAACCGATACACCAAGTGTGGCGACTGATTTGGTTAATGAGTTACATCGTGTACAAAAAGGAGCACATTGATTTTTTCCTGCATCATCTTTTATTGAAATTCTTGTGATTCTTCAATTGAAAAAAAGTCACGGTTCGTTATAGATTGAAAAGACAAGGTTTTCTAAGGCCAGTCTCTTTATGAAGCTGCAATTCAGATCGATATTGATTAATTCTTTTATTATGAAGACTGGCATATTGAGTTGTCTGTTAGAAAATTCTGCTATTTTGTTTGAATTAACACAAAACCCCATATACATTACAGATTCGTTTTCATTGAACTTTCATCGCATTCTAATTGCCAATTTCTTATCTAAGATCAATCATTGAAATTTGAATTCTTTTAAACTCAATTCTTGTTCACCGAGAACCTCATATTCACTGTTCATATATTTCTATCTATTTCTTCTTCATATATGTAATGCTTCTGTCTCTCTGGTCGGAGGATTTTTGTGTGCAATTCGGATTTATTTTTCAAAATCTTAAAGCAACCGATTCTTTAATAAATTCTATTTAAACGTGATATAACGTTTATGTAAATATTCAATTCAAACACACAACTATTGCATAATTGCACATTTCTTTTTTCTATATTGGATGTACCGAAAATTTGAAACTTTCACAAAAGAAACCCTGAATTGCATGTTCAAGAAGCTTAATCTTTAATATGCCTTTTATTGTGCAATTTTTCAAATCCATTTATCATTCTATAATCACAATGCACCTGGGTTTTGAATGCAGATTTGCAATCAACGCTGTGGGATTAAGAGAGCTAAGCAAATCTAGGGAACGTTCTGTACATGATCACCCGAAATATCGGAGACAGTGACGTCAGAGATCGGTTAAATTTAAAAATAAAATGACAGGGAATGTATCGACTAATTAACAATTCCCTGGTGAGTTCTAAAAACTCCGTATAGAAGGATATAATGGAATATCTGTCTAATCATTTTTAGACGTATCTTTAAAATTCGAACTATATCATACATGTACAGCCTAGTATCTTCTGTATATACTACATGTACAGCCTAGTATCTTCTGTATATACTACATGTACAGCCTAGTATCTTCTGTATATACTACATGTACAGCCTAGTATCTTCTGTATATACTACATGTACAGCCTAGTATCTTCTGTATATACTACATGTACAGCCTAGTATCTTCTGTATATACTACATGTACAGCCTAGTATTTTCTGTATATACTACATGTACAGCCTACTATCTTCTGTATATACTACATGTACAGTCTAGTATCTTCTGTATATACATGTACAGCCTAGTATCTTCTGTATATACTACATGTACAGCCTAGTATCTTCTGTATATACTACATGTACAGCCTAGTATCTTCTGTATATACTACATATACAGCCTACTATCTTCTGTATATACTACATGTACAGCCTAGTATCTTCTGTATATACTACATGTACAGCCTAGTATCTTCTGTATATACTACATGTACAGCCTAGTATCTTCTGTATATACTACATGTACAGCCTAGTATCTTCTGTATATACTACATGTACAGTCTAGTATCTTCTGTATATACTACATGTACAGCCTAGTATCTTCTGTATATACTACATGTACAGCCTAGTATCTTCTGTATATACTACATGTACAGCCTACTATCTTCTGTATATACTACATGTACAGCCTACTATCTTCTGTATATACTACATGTACAGCCTACTATCTTCTGTATATACTACATGTACAGCCTAGTATCTTCTGTATATACTACATGTACAGCCTAGTATCTTCTGTATATACTACATGTACAGCCTAGTATCTTCTGTATATACTACATGTACAGCCTAGTATCTTCTGTATATACTACATGTACAGCCTACTATCTTCTGTATATACTACATGTACAGCCTACTATCTTCTGTATATACTACATGTACAGCCTAGTATCTTCTGTATATACTACATGTACAGCCTAGTATCTTCTGTATATACTACATGTACAGCCTAGTATCTTCTGTATATACTACATGTACAGCCTAGTATCTTCTGTATATACTACATGTACAGCCTAGTATCTTCTGTATATACTACATGTATATCAAGGTTGAAGTATTTTGGGATATCATTATCCATGCTCTAATTAATTATGAAACATTTACTGATAAGATTTTATCTAATTATTCATTTAATTCATGTTCATAAAATCTCTAAATTCTTTTGCCGTTAATCACTTATGGTCTTAAATTGCTCTTTTCTTAGATGAACGTCTTGCATGATGGACATCGAATGATATTATACAATTGTCTCGCAATTAATTGTTACAACCCTTAATGTAAAACACTCTTCATGGAAAAACAACACCCCCTAACAACAGCACAGTAACAATAACAACAATATTAACAACAACAATAAAATCAACAACAATAACAACAAAACAACAACAACCCATTACAACAGCACCGTAACAATAATAACAACACACAACAAAAGTACAACAATAACACAACAAAACCAACGCATGTTAAGAACACAACTGTCGCACCTCTTCATGTAATACTTTTGATAGCAGCTGTAGTAGTCTGTCTGATTGAAATGCACGTTCTCGTGAAATTCATGATACTATCAAATAAAACACTATTAACCGAGGTCAACTGTCTCGATAGGGTGCTAGGCGCTACCACGATGCATTTGTCTAAGTAAAAAAGCAAGCCCGTTGGTGTTAGTATTCAATGAAACATGCAAGTTACAACGAGATCCCTAACAGGCTCTTTATTCCCACAAAGAAAGTGCAAAATCCACAACGGGAGTTCCAAAATCCTGAAGAGAAACTCCAGATCCACAAAAGGAGCACAACTTCCACAAGACCGTCACACTCCACAACGGGAACTTCAAACTGAGAAGCCAAGGCTCCAAACGAGGGTCTCCAAACTCTATAATGAGAACCCAAGGTTCCAAACGAGGATCTCCAAACTCTATAAACTCTCATTATAGAGTTTGGAGCTCCTCGTTTGGAATTTTGGGTTCTCATTATAGAGTTTGGAGACCCTCGTTTGGAGATCCAAACTTTATAATGAGAACCCAAGGCTCCAAACGAGGATCTCCAAACTCTATAATGAGAACACAAGGCTCCAAACGAGGAGCTCCAAACTCCTCAAGAGAAGGTCTACACTTCTAAAACGGGAGTTCAAGATTCTACAAGAGAAACCCCAGATGCCATAATGGAGCCCTAGACTCCACAATGGGAACTTCAAACTCCAAGGTCCAAACCCCATACACAGCAGGAACTCCAGATTCCACAACAAGAGTAATATATTTCACAAGAGGGACCCTCAACAAGATTCCACAACAGGAGAAACTCCAGACACTACAGCTGGAAGCACATAAGAGGAATACTAGACTCCAAAACAGGTGTTCCAAGGGAATCTGTGCGGATCTCCCTAGAAACGAATACACCGTAAACATAGAGCAATACAATTGCTGAAGTCCAATTTGCGTCTTCTTTTGCAAGACAATAAGAAACAAGTTGGAGCCATTTTCATAATGTTCTTAAGAAAATCAGAATGGTTCAGAGAAAATTCTTACTCACCCTTAATGTAAAAAGAAACCTCTCGATAGCATTGCTTAGTTATCTGCTTTTGACGTACAGTTTACATGGTAAGTTGCAATGAAACATTTTGAAGATAGCATGAAGATGATTTCCTTAACCTTTCTTAATAGGTTTTGTAGATTTTGTGAAATTCCGAGGACACAATGAATTGAAATATACAACCTCTGATCTCCAAATTAAAGGGTCATTAAGATTTTGAAACAAGTCTCTTTGTATGGAGATCGTTTTGACATCCCCATGTTGTTTTGTGTTCCACATTCTTCTCGTATGCATGAGGAGCGCGTGTAGATAAACTTGTTATGACCCATTAATCTTCGAAGGTGGTCAAGTGAAAGGATTTTAATTACATTCAACAATTCATCTGCAATTCATGAGCAAAATGCAGCGAAGTTTAAATGGCACAACCCGGGCAATTTGTAGTTCGATTACAATTAAAAAGCACGGTGCATTGTATTGCTGTATTGGTTGATTTACCTCCAAATGAACAATGAAAATTCAAAACCCCATTATTTCGTAAAATGTAGAACAGTTTCCAGATTATTTGTACTTGATGTTATCCAATTCGTCATAACAATAAGCATTAATGTTAAAACGTTCGAAGATCTTTTTTTTTTTTTTACATGAATTAAAAACAATTAGATTTCCGAATGTATTATATACGGTTCATAGTAAATAGATTATTTTAATATGGTCCTCTCCTTTGATAGAGGCAATCATGTTTCGAAAGAATGTTTTATACATGATACATGTAATGAGACGTACACGTATATCTTAGTCTATACCAAAGTGATCCAATTTCCTTGAATATTTTACACAGAAATATTCCCGGGAAAACACTGCTTATTAAAAAGGTGAACGTGTATAATTTTAAATTTTCTTTTCTCTTTATCTTCTAGAAAGCACGTGCACATTTCCTTCAGAGATAGAGGGGGACTGGTACAGTGGCCACAAAGGAAAGCTGACCTTCAACTCCACGCACCTGACAGGTTACCCTATCTATATGTCCAATGCCGTGCAATCGTTAGATTTCGAATGCTACATAAACAGTGACAGAAAATATCTTCTGAGGTACAAAAAGGCTTCTCTTTGAAGTCATAATGTAAATTTAGAAGCTAGACTTCATTCTTAGACGTTTCGAATTTTCATATTCTTTATGCAACGTTGCTTTAGGCGATTCTAACATATTGGAGAGTTTCTGAGACGACAAAATACTTTTTTCTCTGTAATTCATAATATTACTGCTGATATCAGGTATCTTGGTATCGATTAACTTACACCGGTACTGTCTCCTCCTAAGGTTCAAGCACTCTAGTGGGGTAGGTAATGAACATATGAACTGCGTTCCTTTATAATCCCAGAGACGACAAAAAGACTTAAGCACTAGATAAGGAAACATTGGTATTTTAATGGGAGGTAAACAACCTTCTTATCTGAGTGCCCGCTGATACATTAGAGCCAGGTGGTGGATTTACGTATCAAGATTGATAAACCTCCATCCTAAATAAAGAAATGATTAGAAATATGTTGCGGACTCATACATCGATGATTGATTGAAATAGAATGACTTGTATCTGAGTGCGTACTCCTTTGACTTTAAGTGATTAATTGTTGAATCCAGAAATGAAGAGATTAAAGTCCTAAAGATAAGCATATTTACAAGATATATTAGATTTCTTACAGACCATGTAATCTACATGTGAAAATAATGTACCCTAAAATTGATCCTGTTTCTTTATTTTGTGTGACGGGATAAACTCTCGGGACTTTCGGTATGATTATGTGCCGTCAACGAATGCAAATTACATGGTTTTTATACTGGTTTTTTTTATTGTGCCTTTGGTAAAACAAGAAATACAAAATTTTCATTTGTTAATCTCGTCCATAATACTGAATCATGTCAATTCTTAATTCAAATTCTATCGTCATTATAACGATCTAGTTTGGCAATATAACTTGACATTGGGTCAAGTGCTGTCTGGCGTGTTTCTTACCTATTGTTAAGCGGTTCTTTACACACTGATTTTGACTACGGAATTACTCCGTTTACCTGATCAAGATGTAGGGCTCACAGCGGGTGGGACCGATCTACAGGAGATATTTACTCCTCCTTGCTTACTCCTCCTACGCACCTGATCCCACCTCTGGTATATCCAGGGGTCCATGTTTGCCTAAATCTTTATTTTGTACTCCATATGGGAGTTATGGGGTTACTCACTGTTCGTTATCTTCACTTTACCATCACTTTTTCATACAAGTGAAACAAAACTAGAAGACTTAAAATTTTTGTTTGCGAAAATAGAATCATCAATTTTACATTATACGATTTGTTGATTTCAGAGCTACGGATACCGCCCTTGTGTTTGGGCAATACATTCGTGGTTATATATGCCTCGAATTATGGAGAATTTCCAGCACAAAGTACTACTACTATCACGGAACAAGTAAGTGCCATCTCTAGATCAAATAAAGAACATATGAATAAACAAGATGATTTATATCATTTCAACGACAATGACAACTCCTCAATATCTCTCTGTAAACTAAATGAATAGAAAGCTTAGGCATCTGAAACTCAATACCAAGTCTGGTTCGAAAATTCTTTTAACTAATACAAAACATCGGTCTGAAACGCAATATAATGCTGAGTATTGTCTGATAATGTTAAGAAAAACAAATTCAATGAAAAATGCACTTATCAAGAAATTTAATGAAAATGCACTTATCAACAAAGGTATCAGTTTGACCAACAATGACAATGTCTATGGCCGAGTGGACGCCATCACAGTAGACACTACCAGTGCTTGTAATGAGGTTGAGCCCTATAATAAGGGCTCATTTGTTACCTTAGTGAAGAACGGTACGGAACGCCTTGGTCTATACCATAAACTGACATGTTCACGGTCTGGTCACTAATAGCGTGTTAAGCAGTTGTCGGATTTGTTTGGGGCACAGTTATGTGAACATCACACGTACATGTTTCAACCTTCACATAATCTCTGTTACTAATATGATTAATTTTGACAAAACGTGAACTTGCACGTACGAAGAGGTTTTGAATTGATTAAGAAAATATTTTTTTTAAAGATAAAGTTTTTGAGCATGGTTGAACAATAAATGTTTGTATTGATGTCCAAAAGGACAGCGCTTAAATGTAACGAGAAAAGGATAAAGCCGTGACCAACAATCTGCTTTGATAGAACTTAACCTTGTTTTGTCATGCTCTAGCGAACTTAACCTTGTTTTGTCATGCTCTAGCGAACTTAACCTTGTTTTGTCATGCTCTAGCGAACTTAAACTTGTTTTGTCATGCTCTAGCGATCACGGCAACAAACAATGACAACGTTAGGGGCTTCATTGACTCTTTTGCAACCGGAACAGTTGAGAACACTTGTGATATAGTAGAACCTTACAACACATCAGCGTTTGTTATACTAGTTAAAGATGGTAAAAATAGCTATATATCTATCTATCTCATTTATGCTTTTGATTTCGTGTTGTGGAGATGTATTTGTTGTATAGAATATAGCGTTTTATTTTTGCATGGAGTGAAGTTTCCTCCTGGGTATGGTGTATCCCTCTCTACATCAATTCAGCTTTTTTGTTGTTATTCTACACCCTGTAGACCTGGTTAAATGTGGCTTGGATTATCATATATTTATTGTTATTTTGTATGCAAATGTGCACAATCTATTTCAAATATTGAATTTATTTTTAGAGTTTTTCATTCAATTTTATGTTTTTGGATGTTGTTGGTTGCACTGTTTTCAATTTGCGGTGTGTGTTTTTCTGTTGTGTGATTTTTGTTCACTTTAACTTCTATTTACATGCAATTTGTCAGACTTCACTATGAACGATACTCAAATGCACATTTAATCAAATGCAGATTACAAGGTGAGAGTACTTTTATATTCTATTTGATATATGTAATATCTATACATGTATAAATATTTTTAGTGTAAGATCTTATCATAGAATAGTCTATCAGTCTACCTTTATGTAATTCTGCCAAAATGAAAGCATTGTATGCATAAACGATTACTTTATTAACAGTATATATTTGTTCAGTGTTCTACAATGACTGAAAATTATATATCAAGTTAAAACACAATAGAAATTATTCAAACATATCTTATATTTAATTACTAGGGTCGATCTCGACGGGGGCATCTGAAGCCACATGCGCAACCGACCTACTGGCATCATTTAGCGCTGTTTCGATTACAGACTCAACCGGAAGTACGTCATGTTCCAATAACGTGATGGATGGTTGTACCGACAAAACAGAAATGAGATTTACATATGATGCCGGATGTGGAAATACCCTCAAATTCTCAAGTAAGTTAAAAAATTGACATTTACCAATATACTATAAGCAACATAGAGTATATCTGGTAATATACTACAAGTAACATAGAATATATCTGGTAATATACTGTAAGTACATACACTATATCAGGTAATATACTATAAGTACATACAGTATATCAGGTAATATACTATAAGTACATACACTATATCAGGTAATATACTATAAGTACATACTATATATCAGCTAATATACTATAAGTACATACAGTTGATCAGGTAATATACTATAAGTAACATAGAGTATATCTGGTAATATACTATAAGTACATATACTATATCAGGTAATATACTATAAGTACGTGCTCTATATCAGGTAATATACTATAAGTATATACAGGATATCAGGTAATATACTATAAGTATATAGAGTATATCACGTAATATACTATAAATAAAATAGTATATCAGTCAACCGGTCAACAGGGGATGCTTACTCCTCCTAGGCACCTTGTCCCACCTCTGGTATATCCAAGGGTCCGTGTATACCCAACTCTCTATTTTGTATTGCTTATAGGAGTTATGAGATTGATCACAGTTCGTTATCTTCACCTTTCATTAAGGAATATAATTGTAGCTGATGGGTTTTTGATAGATGTATGATTATAATTGTAGCTGATGGTTCTTTGGTAGATGAATGAATAGCATTGTAGCTGAAGGTTTTTGATAGATGAATGAATATAATTGTAGCTGATGGTTTTTGGACCTGTATGCACAGCGTGTCAAGCGGCGGGTACACGTATTTGTCCTTGTGGAACAATGACAGCACTGTTGTTGGGAAAACGACCTATTCATATAACTCGGGGGACAACTATCAGTTTGCCTGTTTAGTGAGTAAAGCATATCAACAGAAAAGAAATTACCAAATCTCTAAAGGAGACAATAGTGTATATAACGATTTTTTTTTCAAGTTTTGTAGAAAAATCGAACTATCATACAATGTTTTTAAAATTCTGCTAAATCTCAGAAAATATATTACAGGTGATTAGCGGAGCTTCGGCGACAATGTTTCCGAATTTTTGTTCAGACAGTACACAGACAACCACTACAGTTGCCTCCCCTGGGCTACAGTTGTCATTCACAAGTGCCACCACAACGTGTTGTAAGTTTTCCATTGAAATATGGATTCTAACTGTATACACCTTCATACCATGACTGACAGACGTCTCCATATTAAACAATATTCAATCAATCATACCATGAATTTTGTCTACAATATG
The DNA here is from genome assembly GCF_947568905.1 of Ostrea edulis. NCBI lineage: Eukaryota > Metazoa > Mollusca > Bivalvia > Ostreida > Ostreidae > Ostrea > Ostrea edulis. Next base: position 12,350,855 of record NC_079165.1, read on the forward strand.
ATACATATCTAGTCGTTATACAAATGAAAGGTGAATACATTGCTGAACTATGTCAATCAAGATCATCAATATAAGTATAAATTTAGTACACCAAGAATTGTTATCAGTGGCCTGACTTTCAATTTCTTTCCAGTTACAGTAAAAAACGATTTCAGCTAACACATCTATGATGATTTCACGCTTAAAGCGAAGTGATTTCTATTCCATGTAGTTATATTATGAATTCATTGGATGTAAAACTTATACGGTACCAATTTTGATGCACCAGATGCGCATTTTGACACATAATGTCTCTTTAATGATAACGAATTATCCTTATAACGAATCAAAATTGCTCATATCACCATCACTTCGCTATAAGCGTGTTTTACTGTATTTGAAGCACGGTTATCAATTTGACATGTTACTGCTTCAGATGAAGAAGTAGAGGGAGGATCAAGCGCAGTGTATTACATCACGATAGTGTTAGGATCCTTGTTCATCATAGCTCTGATTATCTTAATCATAATCCTAAAGAAAAAAGGATACTGTTCCCTTCAAAAATGCAAGAAGCAGAGACCCGGATCTCCAGAAAGCACTGTAGAGCAGGGAGAACATGTGACTAATACTGTTTTTAAAATGAACAAATTGGACCCAATCCCTGGATTCAAGGCCAAGAGACCTCTTCGTATTGGACCCATTGTAGAACCTAATTTGGATCCTCTTCCGAAGGTTGAACCATTGTATGCACTGTCTGATAGAAAGGACACTACAAAACCACCCAAAAGAGGTTCGATTGGCAGTCTTTTTACTTGTGATGTCTCAACGTTCTTAATTGATAAACACATCCCTCCAACTGAAAATGTAAAGCGTTAAAGATGTTTTCTATTTTTTAAAGTATATTTTCCTATAACTATAATTATATTTATATATGAATTGTATGAATTAACAATCCAAAGCTCTATATTGATAATTCTATATTAAATGTTAGTGTTGTGTTCTTGCTGTAACATTCTCTCCACAGTGTTAACTTTCTAACATGTGTGACTGTGTTGTGTTATAGATGAGCATTCATTGTTACACAGAGTATTGTAAACAGTACTAGTCACCCACTTCCTGTGTTGAACTGTATTCATCTGCTAATTTCTTTTTCAATGTTGGGAATAGGCAGATATGGAAACAAGGTTTTTAATCATAATGGGTGATTTCATAGGTGAATGCATGTACATGTAGATAATTTGTTAATTTATAATGTGATGTACATGATCGATTCATTGCTTACATTCAATATATTATCATAACGGTTCTAGAAACATTATGCATCATCGACTTATTATTGTAACATTCACAATTATCGTGTGGGTAATTGCATCGAAAAGTATAAAATATGTGTACATGCAAGTTTGAGAGAGAGAGAGAGAGAGAGGTAACAGTGGTGGCGCATTTTTATATTTGTTAGAGTTACACCCCTTTGTCCCACAATAACCCGCATTATTAATTTCCGCCTGGTATAACCACAGTTTAGTTAACCATGTCATGTTCCCCTTGACTATTTACCCTTTACGCAATCGTCTTCCAATTTTACCCCTTATTCACCCTTTCGTAATTAAATCACTAACTGGAAATATTTCTCGAAATTTTGTCTTGTAGGACTGAGGGAAATGTATCGTTCTGATGACTGCTTTCTTTACCATTCATATGATCAATTGTATCATTCATACGAGAAGCTGTACAGCTCACAGGAGTCCGTTTATCATCCAGAAGTAAAATGTGAAAGCCCTAATTACACAAATTATCCTTCCGTGATATGTGAAAGTCCCAATCACTAGTATTCTTCCACATGAATCGGGCAAGCCTTTCAAATCTCTTCTTAAGCAAGTAATGAAGACTCCAACCCCAAAGGTGCTCTAATCTGCAGTGTCATTGTCTAGGGAAATAGCTTTAGATAATGAAAATCATCTATTTTATGAAGTTTCATATTTTTCACAAGTTGTTTCTGTTTTTATACCTTTGCTGCAGTAGATGTGTGGAAATTTTTATTTCGTGTGATTTTGTGATGTTTATAAAAAATCGTAAATATCTTGTTCAGTTGTTGAAGAACTGTGATATACAGATTGTGATATAAAAAGTGTGATGTTTATATTGTGTTCAATGCAATAAAGTATGTTCACGAAACTAATCAGTTGTTCAATGTATGCTATTAACACGTTCTTATTGCTTATGTAGAAAAGCTTCACATCACTTGCAAAGCAATGTACATTTCTTTGTCATAGAAATAGCTCACAACACAAATATGTAGATCGGAGCACATTTTTGCACGGTGAGTTAATCTATTTATCTCGTACTCTCACTTCTCGTGACTAACCCAATTCTGATTTATTTTTGTGCTCATTGAGAATACGACTGATTCGTCATTACAGATGCCGATGCTATATCAGTAGAGAGCGTAGAGGATGAGGATAATCCGTTTACCTTCTACAACATCGCCAAGTTCGTGCTTCTTCCGAAAATTGTCTCCAAGAAGAGCTTTGATGTCGGGGCGCTGGCAGATCCGAAGCGAAACACGTTGCACGATGTTTTAGAAGTAAAGAAAACGAAGTTAAAACAGGAGAGCAAAGCCGCGGAGGAACAGGGAAAGAAATATGAAAAAGGAAAAGAAACAAATAAAGAAAAGACAAAGGACAAACCTAAACTCACTAAACAAAAATCACAAGAACCCAAGCCTGGCAACAAAAATCGTAGAAATTCAAGAAAGGGAAAATGATTATAAATGGCAGATTATGCGGTGAAGATATGGACGGTTCTTTGGCAGGCTGAGGAAAGGTGTTTCCATTATTTGTCTTCATCTGTGACCACCCATGTCTGTAGTATTTTACCTGTGAGGCTGATATTCAGTGTTGTTATGTTTATATTTCGTGAGGAGACACTTTGGTGCAATTGTAAAACCAATCATGGTTAAGTTTATCAAATCTGTTGTTACTTTCATATGTTAATTTCCTAATGAATCTATGTACATTATTGCTTGTTTGAATTCTGAATATTCTAATTCGTTTTAAACTTTATTTCGTTCATAGTCTTTATATTGAAATTATTCTGTAAACGTGGATATTTCCACTTTTAAAAAAAATATTTTCGCGTATTTCTTTTGCAAACCATACGCGTAGTGTTTAATTACACGATATGAGTATCTTTAGTTGATAGATTGCATAACTAGGGGAAAAGTACGCGTAGGGGTCATTTACACGAAAATCTTGTAGTCGCATATTGATTGAAAATAACCCCACGCGTAAATGTCCACGTTTACAGTATCTAAATCCTTTCGTATATTCGGATATTTCGTGTGATGTACATTTGTCTGACCTGCTGTTGAAACCGTTGTTTTTACAGACTTTATTTGATACTTTTATAAGGATTAAACAATAAACGTTGCGGCGTCTCTTTCTTCTTGGATTTTGTTTACTTTTTGCTCTTTTATTTGTATACCATTTCTAAATATTCATGAATGACATTCATTTATTATGGTTCAAAATTATTGTCGGCCTCAATTTTCGTATATTAGTTTCGCCGATACGAAATGAAAAGTGAAGATAACGAACAGCGATCAATCTTATAACTCCTATAAGCAATACAAAATAGATAGTTGGGCAGACACAGACCCCTAGACACACCAGAGGTGGGACCAGGTGCCTAGGAGGAGTAAGCATTCCCTGTCGACCGGTCACACCCGCCATGGGCCCTATATTCTTTTTAATTGTGAAATACTCAGCCCTCTGACTAATCTTTTTACTTGTGAAATACTCAGTCCTCTGACTAGTCTGTTTACTTGTGAAATACTCAGCCCTCTGACCAGTCTCTTTTAATTGTGAAATACTCAGCCCTCTGACCAGTCTTTTTACTTTTCATTACAGTAAGGGATGTCGGTGATCATCCCAATTGTCCAAATTCATCTTTCTTTGATAATTTAAAAACTGTCCGATTATGGTTTGTAAGCATTTTTTATATTTTAAAACGAACATTGTTTTTAATTTATATTTAAACTAAAGGAACTTGATACCTATTTCGCAGTGTATAAGTGATCAGAGCGTTCGCTTCTGGAATGGGAGGTCGTGAGTTTGAGACTCGCACGTGCCGTGGCTGCGTCAAACTTAAGACTTAAATAATAGTGATTATTCCCGCGTCAAACCTCGGCATTTAGAAGCGAAAGTCACATGTCTTTCCTATGAAACTTGAAAAACCGACTTTGGTTGTTTCTTTTACATTCCGTCGAGAATTTGTCACTCATATTGAGACGTCACCAGCTGTAGGTGAATTACCACATATTTAGACCTATGTTTAGCGTTCAGGACCGTAGTAGTGAGGGTTCTTTATCGTGACAATGCCTGCCGCAACACTGGACCCCCCGTCTTTAAGGTCATATCCGAAAGACCCGTGATTGTAGATCTCCCTTCTAAATACCGTGCGTTTGGCGAAGTAGCAAACACTACCTACGTTTACGTCTTGAGGTCTAGCACTAAAGGATGACGACATTGGTACGACAAAGGTCCATTGAGGTCATGGTCCTAAAGTTGTGTCACATCACATATAGCTTGGCGACGGAACCATCAATACATATGCCAACGCTACTGTGACCGGGTATTCATTCATGAAAAGACCATTCTTCACGATAAATTAAAGACTAGACTTTTTGACATAACGGAAAATTGCTTCTTCAGTATTTAAACAGAAAAGGAAATATTCATATTTTGTGATTGTACGCACAGGTATTCTGAAGTTGATATTAAAAAGATGCTAGAGTTCCTCATGGACAATATCTTCACAGTCTTTGATGAGCAGGTCTTTCAACAGTCTGTTAGAATTCCCATGAGCACGAATTATGCTCGTTTATCATCTGAACTGGTTATTATTATTGTTATTATTTTTACGATGCAGAATGAATTCCAAATCTACATGAGAAGAAAATATAATTTGCTGTGACCTTCAAATCTGTATTTAGATATATTGACGATATTTCATCTATTAACCATGATAATTTTCATCTGGATGTTGATTCAGTATATCCCAGTGAACTCGAAATAAAAGACACCACAGGGGCTTCCACCTCTGCTTCGTACATGGATATTTTATTGAATATATAATTGATAATGGCATACTAACAAGTCAACTTTATGACAAGAGGGGTGCCTTCAGCTTCTCCATCGTCAACTTCCCATTTTTATGTAGCAATATTCCATTTTCACCTGCACATGGTGTTTATGTCTCTCAGTTGCTTCGATAAGCTTGTTCTGCGTATAAGCTTTCTTAAAAAAAGATCGAGACAGGTTACTGATAAATAAATTGATGTTACAGAGGTTTCAACAGTCTCGATTAGTCGTTATAACGATCTAATTTACTAATATCACATCTCATTTAAAAACTGTCATTGGTCCAATTGCTGTCTGCCGTGTGCCATACAAGTTAAGACCGTTATTTACACACTGATTTTGACTACATATTATTCCGTTTAGCCGATCGAGATTGGGCTCACGGCGGGAGTGACCGTTGGCCAGGGGATGTTTACTTCTAGGTACCTGATCCCACCTCTGGTAAGTCTTGGGGTCCGCTTTTTCTCTGATATCTGAAATTTCGTATTCTTTAGAGGACTTACGTTTCATTGAAAATATTGGAGAAAATAAATCATCATTGCAATGTTGAAATAATAAATTTTATATCATGTCATGGATATAATGAAGCATATTTTTTTCTGAAAATAAACTGAATTCTAAATTTTACTTTACAAATTCTTTTAATTTACAAAATAATCAGCTTGCACCATTTTCTTAATATTTAATAGTTACAAGTTGACTTCGTTTGTATGTGTAAAGCAGGCAAAGAAACGGTAGGTTAATTCCGATTACTTAAACCCGATCAAAGATTAACGAAGTCTGTGTTTATTCATACAAGATTAAATTCCTTTCACGTACACCGAAACTCCATAGTGTACCCCCATCACGAATCCAGAAATACAGGTACATTACTTCTGATATATTTCTCAACTGAAGTTTATTTTGGCTTCCTCTTAATGGTATATGACGTGCAATATTTGTAAGGAAACGCGATCTTTGAATTCTGAAACTAATTTGAATTGATTGTAGGAATTAGTATAGTGCATCACTTGCACCGCTCAAAAAGTTGTTCAACCTGGGAAATGTTGTTGGATGTAGTCAGGGAAAGGTTGGAATTAAAGACGGAATGGGCAACTCGCAGACTGGACACGTTACATCGGGGTTGATTCCCTCCACTCGATCTACAGTGTACTCCAGTTCAATAGGTCAGTGTAATTGTCTTCACTGTATGAGAATAGGTTATAGAAATGATTGTTCATGTACATATCAGGTTCAGTGCAGTACACACAGATCATGTAGATTATTGGCAATATGTTTTCTTTTCCGAATTCTAATTTGAATAATTAGTTTAAGGAACCGTATTTACTGCACCCTGAAGAGTTCCAATAAATGTTTCTTTTCATTATTAGATCCTAGCGGTTGTGTTTTACTGAAAGGTTCAATAAATCTTAAGTTATTAGTTTAGATATAGACATTTATTCTGATCAAATTCTACTGAAGTACGGAGACTGTATTCATTATTATGTTAGATACACGGAAGACGCTTCCTAAACTTATTGTACTTCTTGTGATATTACCTGATGTCAGCATGAATAATAATTCTAGTGGGATCTGTTAATGTACTATAACATTAATTAAATGTTCTCTCTTCTAGCCACATATATCTTTTGTTTATAAGAACATTAGAAACTGTTAAGACTGCATAGTGGGATACTTCGGCAATGTTATATTGACAAAAGAGGAAACTGGTGGCCTATGATGAAAATGCTATTATCGTTTGTGTCTTTATACATGTCCAAAATCGGTCTGATTAGGGTATAGAGGGTCTTTAGTCAAAGCTGATCGAACAGGAAAACCCATTCCAAAACAAAATCTCCAAAAGACATTTAAAGCATTCAATGTATAATAGCCTTTTTTCAAAGATAATGCAGAAATTAGGATTTTTCCATATAATCATCTTAGTGTTAAAAATTGGATAAGATATAATTTGGTGGATATTTAGTGCTTTTAATAAACGCCTTATTGATTGTTTTCATCTTTAAAATTATTCGATATGATACTGTGGATGCAATGGTATATATAACCATTGATTTTAAAAAAATTAAAAAAGAAAGCTAATTCATACGAGGGCAAATCAATAAGTACCCAGCCTAATTTATTTCCGGTTGCGATCCACCTCTTCTTTTTCGTTGTAATTGCCCTCTAGTGAGAACTGAAAAGTAAGGGTTCTTCCCATTGACCCACTCCTTAACTGCCATCACAACTTCGTCAGACCGGAAATGACGTCCACGAATATCCTTTTTCAAGTTTGGGAATAGGAAGAAGTCGCTAGGAGCTAGGTCAGGCGAATAGGCAGGATGTGGTATTAATTCATACCCGTTTCGCTCTACAGCATCCATTGCAACTTTGCAAGTGTGGATTCTCGCGTTATCCTGTTGCAGCAAAACACCTTTAGAGAGTTTACCTCGGCGTTTTTGACGGATGGCGGTTCTCATCTGTTCTAGCAAGTTTGCATAGTACACTCCAGTTATTGTACTTCTCTTGGGTAAAAAGTCTAATATAATAACACCTTTTGCGTCCCAAATTACTGTGGCCATCACCTTTCCAGCAGATGGTTGCATTTTGAACTTCTTTGGCCTCGGGGACCAAGGCCCTACCCACTCACGACACTGAGCTTTATTCTAAGGCTGATAATAATGAACCCAAGTTTCATCTACTGTCGCAAGACGCAACAGAAAATCATCTTTTGATCTAAAATGCTTCAACAAGGTGCTGCAAACTGAAGCTCTGGTTGCCATTTGCTCATTGCTAAGGGATTTGGGGGACCCAACGGGCTGTTAGCTTGCGCGTACCTTAACGATCATGTAAAATTCTTGAAACGCTACCATTGATTGATTGATTGATGTTTAGCGCCACACTCAACAATATTTCAGTTATATGGTGGCGCCCCGTTTTTTTATTGGTGGAAGAGAGAACCCAGATACAATGTACCTGGGAAGAGACCACCGACCTTCCGCAAGTAAACTGGGAAACTTTTTTACTTACCGGCGCGAGCGGGATTCGAACCCGCGCCGAGCAGAGATGAGAGGCCGTGTGATTTAGAGCGCGATACTCTAACCACTCCGCCACGGAGGCCCCTCGCTACCATGTGAAATGCCTAATGTCTGCGTTTTTTCTTCCACCTGAATTTGCCTATCAGAGTATACCAGTTCCCGAACTTTCTTACACTTTTCTTCGTCGGTGGCATCCAGTGGGCGTTCAGACCTGGCATCATCTTCTAAAGACGTTCTACCGTGTTTGAATTCCCCTACCCAGAATTTAACCTGCGCATAAGATGGTGTAGAAGACCCATAACCATCGACTAACTCGCCGTGTATTTCCTTGCCTGTTTAACCTTCTAAATACAAGTACCGAATTATAGCACGGTACTCAACTTTAGTTGAAAATCATACCGTTGCATCACTAGCCATATTTGACATTCAATATCTTTTTAAAGAATGACTCGATACGCGTGCAATTATGTACCCAGGTATGAAAATCGTGACCGTCTTGGTCAATCGGAAATGGGATATGCTGGTTACTTATTGACTCGCCCTCGTATATATGAAAAATATAAGTGCAAATTTGCATCAAAATTTATTAACATTCACATTATAGAGGTTACAAGTCTTGTTTATAGGTAATATTTTGCAGATTCTGTGGTCGTTATATCGATCTTATTTGCAAATACAGCTTGTCGTTAGGTCGAATGATGTGTGTCATGTTTTACACCAACTGTTAAGACTTTTTACGTACTGATTTTCACTACGGTTTACTTAGTTTACATGTACCTAATTAAGATACATGCTTCAAGGCGGTGTGATCAGTTAACAGGGGATTCTTTCTCCTTCTAGACACGTGATCCCACCTCTGGTGTGTACAGGGGTTCGTGTTTACCCTACTCTTAATTTTGTATTGATGATATACATTACTGTTTGTTATCTTCACCTTTCCATTTGCACAATAGATGTAACAAATAAACCATTTATGCTGAAATTGACATTTTCTCAAATTACCGCCACCTCCTTACACGTTCGTGAAATTATGAGACCAGTAAAAGCTGACTTAGCCTAGTCGGTGCCGATTTTCACATGAAATGCTTTGTCACTACACTGTCTAGTCTCGTTGTCTGTGGTGATGATGGGGATACAAAATCTAATTTTTATCATAGAATAAAACAGAAAGCTTACAATGTAATGGGGAAAAAGTACAGTGGATTATAAAATTGCATCAATGTATTTCTGTAATGACTCTCAAATTGAATTACATGGATACCTATCTTAACAGATTACGATACAGCGTCCCTAGAAAGCGACAGCGATACAGATCTGCCTTTCCGGTTTAGTTTTACCAGATTATCCAATCTTCCACCTTTGCCCGGTGTTCATCCTCTTGACTACAAGGCCTACATGAATACCCCGAGTATATCTACTGTTAGCACCAAACAATCACAGCGAGCTCAGAAATTTGGCCGCCAAACAACTTTTCATTTACCTCTAATCACCAGTCACGTGTACAGCAACCAACCGCTGAATAATCGATGTGTCGTCACAGTTAAAGAAAAACCAAGAGAAAAAAAGAATTCCAAGAAAACCAGGAAAAAGAAAGGAACGAAAAAGAAAAAGAAAATTATGCACAGACTTTAAAATCAAAACATAAGTGTTTTGAATATGATATATATATATATACAATGTACACGTATTGTATTATGCAGGGTAAATTTATGGAAAGTAAAAAAAAATCTTTCCTGTGTTTACTTATACCAAACGATGTAATAAAAATGATAATGATGGACATGTACATGTAGTCGTTTAAAGATGTACTCATGTCGGGTGGGATCCTAAAGCGATAGTTAATGATTGCACATAACTTTCGATAGTGAAAATGAAATCATAACACAGAATATGCACTTAAAATTACATGGATATAATAAATAAATGCAGGAATACCAAACTCCACCGGTAAATCAAATTGGACTAAAGTGCTTACATATTTCATATCTATAGATTGTATTGATAGAAGTGTCGATTTCCATCACCTTCATATTCAATATCGCGGATGATTCGTTCTTATTTCAATAACTGACAGGTGGAGGTTATGACAGATAACTAGTGCTCACTTTGTGTGCTGAGAAAACTACATCAATACATATCAAGTTTCGGTATCGAGCGTATCCGTCGAATTCGCTGCAATGTTCGTGAATGACACTTCCTGGTTCTGCGTAGAAGGTTTCTTCTTGAAGAAATCGCACATCTCTTTTCTGAAGAATTTGATGATAATCACAATGAAACCAATAATTATGATGACGAAGACTACAATTGCAAAATAGATAGCCCAGTTTGTGGTAGGTTCCCTTTTCTTTCTAGGAGGTTTTGTGTGCCCTGTTCCTCTACCAGGCGGAGGAGCTGAATACAGAGAGAAGATAGTCCAATTCATTTCTATTTTGCATTTAACATATCCGGTAGTGATACTACGGTATTATTTTACGAACAGTAAGGGATGTTTCCATTCAAAAGAAATTAATTTGCATTGTCATTTTACAAATATCAATCTTTCTGAACGTATCATATTGCATGTAAAACTTATACGGTACCAATTTTGATGCACCAGTATGTAATATGAAAAATAGTTAAAGTAAAATAGGTACAAAACAGACTAGCACTATATACATTGTAAATTACATGTTTATTCATTTATTTTTATTTTTGGCTAGCTAATGAATTAGTTTTTAAGGAGCGAATTATTCGTCCAATCGGTATTTCCACAAAGGACGAAGATATGATGGGCAACCCCCCCCCCTCTCTCGCTCTCCTTCCCTTGCATATGTAGGTTAATGTTAATTGCATCTTTATCATTATCCTTGTGTACATGTAAATCATAATATATCATTTACCTGGCGTAGTGGGTAGACATGTTTCTGAAACAAAAAAGAAATCATCGAAAGATTGAAGTTGAAATATTAAAGACCACCTTCATTTCATATGACACATCAATCACAGTGACAAAGCTCAAAGCTTTACATAGTGATGCTTTACCGTTGATTTGCTTTGATTTCATTTTGAGAAATTCCGAAGCATGTGGTACATCGCTGCAGGTATCGTTAAATAATTGAAATACTGTAGAGGACTCTTCTTGGGATATTTCCTATAAAGATTATAAATCAATTTAGAATATTTCTGATGGTTGCATTCTATATTAGAGTTTTTACATTGTTAATTACGTTCAATTATTTTCAAAAAACATCTTTCATGTCAGATTTTTGTTTCATGTGATGCGTTGAATTTGATAACTCCTCCGTTTAACAAATCAATATACAAATAATTTGTCAGTACTAACAATGCAAATGAATCCATGACTAATTGATGAAGCAGAAAATGCATCGTCTGTCCATGTGTACAAATAGGTGATGTCATTCACTGTTTTGTGAAACAGACAGTGAAGGAGAAGAACATCTGAAAATAACAAAATGAATTACATTGATTTTATAGTGCAAAAATTAGCATACTCCTTACACTTACATTATGTCTTTTAACTGATTCGAAACGCGAGAACATAGTCTGCGCAGGATCAATTTTTAGAATCGAGGCAGGCTACTGGCGAATCAGTCGATGTTGTAGGGGTTTCAACAGTGTCGTTTAAAAGAAAGGTGAAGATAACCAACAGTGATCAATCTCATAAATTCTATAAGCAATACAAAATAGATAGTTGGGCAAACACGGACCCCTGGACACACCAGAGGTGGGATCAGGTCATTAAAGGCAATATATCTTAAATTCTATGGTCGTTATAATTATACAACCCGTCATTAGGTTCAATGCTGTTTTATGTTTTTCATACTAATTGTGTAACCGTTCTTTACACACTAATTTTGACTACCGGATGTAAAGCTTAAATTAATAAAGAGCTTGGTATTCTTTTTGGTATTCACGGGATTGATTACCGTTCGTTATCTTTACTTTTTCATGTATATAGAAATGTATCACTACCTGGAATATAAGTATTGGATTGACATGATGAACTGGTGGAGATGGCGACTTGTGTGTTCTTCGCACATCCAGTGACGTAACTATCTATACATGCATTTTCTGTGCCGTTTTCATCTGCAGATAAACTCACGTAGGAATTCTTCAAGACGCTTGGACAGTCTACACTAACTATGTCCTCGCTCGACACTTGAAAATAAAATATTCTATGCATATATGCGCTTGGATTTTGTTTGTTTATTTATTCATTTTTGCTTTCTTTCTGACATTGCATATGCCCAATAATAAAATTAGTATATTTCGTTTGCCATAAAGAAAATTAAAGATAAATGTAAAATGATCAATTCTTTCTCATATACAAATATGACTCACCATTTTTAATTAGGCTATACATGTTGTCTATTGTGTTGGGGACAGTACATACGTCATCCATTGATGCATTCATCTGATTCGACAAAGCATATATATTCTCGTTGACTGTTTTCTCTAGAGGTGTTGCAACATGATACATGTAATTGTCTGATTTCACTCTATCAAAACTAAGACAAAAGTACACGCTAACTTTGATGGAAAACACATCCACGTCTCGAGGAGATCTGTAATGACGTAACAAGATAAAAACGTGTTGCAAAACCTACACTCATATTCTACCTTAAGATAGAGAGAGAGGAGGATGAGAGAAAAAAATAATCAAGGAATTATTCGAAAGGTTTATGAATTCTACTTAACCTTCTTATGATTATATCAGATAGGCAATTAGTTAATATTGGCAGCAAGACGAGCGAAAGCTTACTTAAGCAGGTAGTGCGTCCCATTGTTTTGAACACAGTGGAAATCCAGGGAAATTACTGCCGGTAAAATGACCGGATAATCATATATCACAGAGTCGCTGAACCTCAGGAAACCTTTGTCGGAGCTGATCCACACGCCTCTTAGATCCGACGGGAACTGACATGACGAGGCATATATTGCTGTTAAAATATTTATTGGGAAAAATATGGCAAAGTGATTGATTTTGTGTTTCTTTTTACTTGAATTGCTCATACTCAATATTCTTTAAAGTGCATTGAAACTAGAAACGTAGCAAAACATTAATATTTGATCAATGAAATAAATAATGCATACACAGCATCTTAAAAGTATAAGTAAAATATATACAAGGCTGAAGACACACTTTTGGAGGGATATTTTACCCGTGACTCCTATGAATGTATGCAGGATAAAAATCATCAACGCCATTCTTCGTTTTTGCTTTTTTTTTCCTAAGGATTCCCACAAGTGGAATATTGATTTCACAAGTCACAATGCATTTTTCATTCAGAATAGACCTTTAAATGGAAATGAGAAATTCAAATTCAGTTAGAATTTGATAATTCCCTAATGCAGCTACAACACTTGGTAAGGACGATTTGTTTATCAACTCATTTAATCATAACGACGGTATTTCAGAGGACAATGAAGGTGGATGGAAACAGCAGATACATATAAAACAATCAATAATCTTTCGAAATTGAATTAATAAAAACAATTTTAAAAATGTTTTGATAGATACAGCTATGTATTTTATATTTCATATTCATGTTGTATTTTACTGACCCGAATCAATATGAAAGAAAATACATTTACCTTTTTCGATCCTTATCAAAAATCCATTATGCGATTAAATGTTCCTCGTCCTCCTGCTTGTGCACTTCTTCACGAATAAATTCGTCGGTGATATATCGAAAATTTATTTTGAAGCTTAAGCCGCCTCGTTCCTTCAGTATTATATATTTCTTTCGTATATTTTAATGGATAAGGGTTTGGTTATTCAGTTGGTCGAAAGCATGTTTAATAATCGATCAGTGTTTAAAGGGAATATGAATGCGAGCGTGCCTTGGGTATTGTATTGGAAAAAAGTGCACGCATTCAAACAGTGAAATGTCTACACTGAATGTCCACAAAATTTAGATAACACAGATATGAATGTAAAGCGACAATGGATTAATCAGAAATTTTAACAAATGTCCATTGTAGTGTTTGGCGTTCATTAAACTACTCAGTTCTAACACATAAGAAGAAAAAAGAAAGATAACTCTAGATCTTTTATTGATCTACCAAGTTAGGAAATATATATTTCATGTGTGGAACTATCTAAAGTGCCAATTTAAAACATTCATCATATAAACTAATAGTCTTCAAAACATTATATTACTGCCAAAACAATTTATATTTTCCTATGGTTTAATTGTGAACCGGAAGAATCTATACTCCCATCATGCACCACACGCTTTGGGTTTCCTGGTTATTCAATCCATAAGAACATCATTATTGAAGTCCCACTGTCTTTTAAAGCATTAATCAATAAATACATGTATATCACTTCCTTTTGCACCAAATATTAACAAGATTCAGATCCAAATGATACATCTTCATCATCCACTTCATCTCTGCTGATGATGGAAATGGTGGAAAATGGACTTGCTGCTCTAAAGATGGCCGAGTCAAAGCTGTAGAGACTGAGTCCATCTGGTTTTCTTGGCATTTTCCCGCGCATATAATCCACTATGGTGTCAGTATATATGCACGTGATTTTTGGAGGAGGATGGATGGGTAGATTATCGATACTGAAGTCAGACTTGAATAAAGGAACAATTTGAATTGACCGTTTGGGTCTGAAGTAATTGACAGGTTTGGAAACGGTGACCATTGCCTTTTTATGGTCAAAGCGTTGATGTCTCACTTTTTCCCCTTCCCCCATGACAAGTGCTTTCTCTTCTTTTTTCTTCTTCATGTAAACTTTTAGACGTTTGCATAGCAATGCAAAAATCACGATCATGACAATTATAAACAGTCCCAGTAATATGAACAGGTAGTTAAGATCGGCAACAAACGGAGCTTCCGTGGTAGCTGAGAAAGGAAAATGTCAACACTGTGTAAAATATTGTCTTGATTTTAAAATTGATGTTTAATTGAAAACAAAATCTCAACATTCTTAAGAGAGAAAATGCCTGATGAATAGACTTACGTACTTGGAATCAGAACTTGACAAGTATCTGAAAAAAGAGTTAGTGCTTGATATAAAAGGAAACAAAAGTATCTTTTCCTCTAGAAAAGAGGGACGTTATAGTGAATTGCATAAATGCTGGTCAGCTGTAAATCATTCTGTTAAACCTGTGATGTCTTTCATTTCTAATGAAGAGGTCTCTGACGGATATTCTGTAAAGTTTATTGAATTTCCACAAAAGTTTGGTCTCTCATCCAGAAGCACCGTGCCATTCATATAATTTGTCATTTTCTACAAGTAGAGAGTTATAAAAAGCCATGATGCGTGTAATTGATATTGCACTGTGTAGTTTCTAAGCATCAGCAGTGGAATGAACAACATTGATTTCAGAAGTTTGTGGTTTAACTTACAAAACATGAAAATCTGAATGTTGAAGACGACAGCGTTTCATCGTTATTCCATACAGAAAAATACGCCTGGTCATCAATAGTTCTTGTGTAAATGCATGTATACAGACCTCCGCCTGCAAACAAAACAGTCTTATTAGTTCCAAAACAATTCTTTTGTTTCTGAAAATTATTTCGTGGATTTTTCGATTTTCATGAAACTCTTATTTTTCATTTTTTTTTTACAGTACAAACAAGAACACCTCCAATCAGTACCTGAGAGAGTTTTTTGTGTGCATTCATCTTGAGTGAAATTAAGCATGGTCTTGTTGGTGCAGCCATCGAGTTGTGCCGCCGCACAATTTTCGGATGTACCCGACTGGCTTGTAAATGTAACATTGCTGTACACCTTCTGTAGGGCCTCAGGACACAGAGTTTGTATGGCATTATTTTCCACAGCGTCTATGAAAATTACCCAGGATTCTTGTCACATAATATTATTGTCATCCGTAAATATTGAGTAGCGTTTTGGAAAACAATGACAAAGAGAGCCCTTTCGCTTTGGTATCCATTGTCTTTGTGAATATGTACTTAAATGCTTATTGGTTTAGCGATGTGTGACCATTAAGGAAATGACCTCTATATGATTCGCATAATTACATCCGATATTTCTGTACTAAATTCATTATTTGGCGTACGTATGCACTACGTCATATGACATACCTTTTCGTAGTAGAACAATAAAATTGACGGGGTCTATGTAGCTACGAGTACAAATATTCTCATGGGAGTTGGATTTATCTTCAGCGATACCGACCATATTTTCTCGAATCAAGTTATCTACAGCTAAAACAAAAATTCGCAAGTTTAAAAAAAAAACCCACTTTTTATGGTTACTTTCATTTATTTCATCTCTACACACATGTAACGACATTGATGGAATAATGTACTCTACCTGTTGCATGGTAATAGTAGTTCAACTGGTCATTCACATTGTAGATATCAAGACAGATGTAAAAGAAGACGTTGGTTCCGAATATCACATTGAAGTTCACAGATCTACACAAAGCTTGATATTGTTAGTGAGGAAACAAATTTCTTTCTGTTGCAATAAACAACCAGGACAAACAAAACATATATCGAGTGATAAAAGTAATAATTTTCAAAGAATGTGTGGTGCCCATAATTATTTTATATAAATTCCATGGATTCACTCAATTTGTTGTACTGATGCCGTGAAATCGACAGGGAATGCTTATTCCTCTTAGACACCTGATCCCACCTCTGGTGTATCTAGGGGTTTGTGTTTGCCCTTCTCTTGAGTTTTGCATTCTTTGCGGGAATTATGAGAGATTGATCACTGTTCGCTATCTTCACCATTTTACTTTTAATGTCCATGTTAAATGTGCTTACCTGATTGTGTACCGGTTGGTACCGACTTCAGTGAGACAAGTGAAATTATAGTAATCAATTGTTGGATTGCTCGGGTCTGCAGACGGAATATAAACCTTGTAGTTATATATATAATCTGAGGTAATGGTTAGGTTTCCTCTTTCCGCACTTGTCCAGTCTCCCACCAAATAACTCGGAAAAGTGCACGTTCCCTCTGTATCATAAGATTAGAACAAATTAATTCAGGCAAATTAAATAAACTTCAGCGTGATTCAATACATGTAGACCTCTGTAACGTTTTATCTGCATGTTCTATATGAAATATTATATCTTACATGCAGCCATATATAGAAGATTCAGATATATTTATGCACGGTTATATTTAAGGACATATTACCTGCAAATAGTATATTCAGCCCAAATACACACATAGCTTCAAAGAAATATGTCTTCATATTGAAAATCATGGCTTCAGAAAGTTCCGAGAGAAATGTGGCAATGGACGTATAACGAAAAAAGAGAAAAATGGCAATGTTACCTGTTACCAAGTACTCCGACCAAACAATATTTAATTTTGAATGTATATACTCTTTGTTTTCATCTCATTTCATGATACGGGTGATTTCCACAAACAAATGTCACCTTGTTTCTCTCTCGGACTAAGATTTCATGATAATGCATGGTTCATAAGTAAGCAGTGACAGCCTCTCTCAATTAAACACATGGATTTTAGCGACAGGTAAACTAACTCCAAAGGTATACCCAGAGTGCAAATGTTAATGCATGCACTTGTTTGATTAAAAGGTATACATGATGTATTTATAATAAAGTTTTATCAATGGAACAGTAACGTTCACATTACACTTTTGGTAAATGAAAAGCAGATCTTTTTGCTTAAATTTCACTTCCGATTTCTTTTTCTAATACTGTATATCAAATATCTTTATGTCAAAAATATTTATATCAATATCTTTACATCAAATATTTTATTAAGATCAGTAATGTTATTATACATATGTACATCTAAGTGGCTGCTTAACGTTTGCCGATATTTTGTAGTTTTCAGTTCTTTGTGACAATTTTATACTAGTATAAGTACATACGTATAAGTACATATACACTGCAATATACTTATCCGTACTGGTGTAAATACAATGTACTGACATGTACTAGTATAAATACAATGCACTAACATATACTGGTATCAATTTGCAATGTACTTCTATGTACTAGGATAAATTACAATGTACTTACATGTACTAGTCTAAATTACAATGTACTTACATGTACTGGTATAAATTTACAATGTACTTACATGTACTGGCATAAACTTACAATGTACTTACTTGTACTAGTGTAAATTTACAATGTACTGTTAGTATAAATTTACAATGTACTTACTTGTACTAGTGTAAATTTACATAGAATAAAATTACAATGTACTAACATGTACTGGTATAAATTTACAATGTACTAATATGTACTAGGATAAATTTACAATGTACTTACATGTACTAGTATAAATTACAATTTACTAACATGTACTAGTATAAATTTACAATGTACTAACATGTACTAGGATAAATTTACAATGTACTAACATGTACTAGGATAAATTTACAATGCACTTACATGTACTGGTATAAATACAATGTACTAACATGTACTAGTATAAATTTACAATATACTATCATGTACTAATATAAATTACAATGTACTAACATGTACTAGTATAAATTACAATGTACTTACCTGTACTAGTATAAATACAATGTACTTATATGTATTAGTATAAATTTACAATGTACTTACATGTACTGGTATAAATTTACAATGTACTTACATGTACTAGCATAAATTTACAATGTACTAATATGTACTAGTATAAATTTACAATGTACTTACTTGTACTAGTGTAAATTTACAATGTACTTACATGTACTAGTATAAATTTACAATGTACTAATATGTACTAGTATAAATTTACAATGTACTTACTTGTACTAGTGTAAATTTACAATGTACTATTAGTATAAATTTACAATGTACTTACATGTACTAGTATAGATTTACAATGTATTTACATACACTACATGTAATATAAATACACTACAACTTGATGTACAAAATATGTACTTTCCTGTACTAGAATAGAACGCTGCAACGTTGAAGATCCGTTGAAAGTTTATTTTTATTTAAGATTAAGTAACAATAGGATACATGTATGTAGTGTTTATTTTCATACACCTCACTCGCCCAGTTATTTATCTAAGGAACTGATGAAGAGTAAACATATCCTGTTATACTAAGGAAATGAACTTTTAAGGCGACACCCAATTTCCGTGGCCCTCTTGCGCACAGGCTCTCGACGTTTTGAATATCTATGATAAAAAATTTCTTCCTGTAAACAAACTATGACAGTTGTTTTCAATCATAAATATTTAAAACGTCGAAAGCCTGTGCTCTGTTGGTATTTCACATGTATACATGTAGTGCACGTGTTAAAAATGGCTGGAATTATACACGTAAAAATTAAGCTTATACATTATGACAGAAGCTCAGCTTTTGTTTCATTATATAAAAACATAGATTTAGTCTTCATTATCATCATTAAACTTATAAAAACAGAGATTTAGTCTTCATTATCATCATTAAACTTATAAAAACAGAGCTTTAGTCTTCATTATCATCATTAAACTTATAAAAACAGAGCTTTAGTCTTCATTATCATCATTAAACTTATAAAAACAGAGCTTTAGTCTTCATTATCATCATTAAACTTATAAAAACAGAGCTTTAGTCTTCATTATCATCATTAAACTTATAAAAACAGAGCTTTAGTCTTCATTAACATCATTTTTTAAAGAAGTACACGTATGTCGTCTTGTTTAATTTTCTCAATATGTACAATCATACAATTTTCTGAACAGTAATGTCCACTAACAATATATACCTAACTCTATCCCTGTATACAGTAATGTCCACTAACAATATATACCTAACTCTATCCCTGTATACAGTAATGTCCACTAACAATATATACCTAACTCTATCCCTGCATTTTCTCTAGGAGTTACACGTAAATATACTTTGCAATTTCAAAGCCAGTGTCGGACTGACAAACCAAGATTGATTTTCCTGAGTGTGCTCCATGGAAATAGGAGTCATAATACAGTATAATAGACTGTTTTCTCAAGAAACTGACTTGTCATGATAAATAATAGATAGAAACCGTATTCATTTGATGCGTCGACTTCCGTCTGTACCCGAACGGTGGTAACCTTCTGCACAATGGGAGTAAGTGTGCTGAAGTTAGCAGAAGGGTCGACCCAAAGTTTATTGAGTTCGTAACAGTTTTGTCAGAAGACTCCCTTTCCGTTACAGTACGTCTGGTCGACACGGACATTTCTGTAACAAACCTGTAATATACATGTAACACGTGACGGCATAGCGGAGGAAGGTGAGACGCAGGATAAAGTACAGAGAGGTTTGTTGACGACAGGTCTTCCTGTAAAATCTAGAGCAAAGGAAATATCAGACATATGGGATTCATAGGTCATAAGTACACAAAGTGCACGTGCTCTTGAACCTATATTGAAGTAGATATAGGGAACCGGCTTGTGCCTCCGAATGAATATAGGGGAGTACAGTATATCATATTTAGAACATACCTGTGTGTATCCACGGTAAACATAACGGAGAAATAAAATCTCAGAGATTCGCTGATCTGTAAATTGATTACATTTCTTGGAATATTATATGGATAATGTACATGTAAATTATCGCATTTATTGCTGCGGTAGTGATGATACATAGTTCGGCGTCTCAGGAAGATTATCAAAAATGTTAAAGTGTACATGAACATTCCAAAAATTAACACAGGCACCGGAAGTGTGGATAGCCTGTATAGATCTTATGTACATATCCTCCCCCCTTCTAGAATGAAATTATTTTTATACAGAGTCAATAATTTAATATCCAAAATATATTATTTCCCCACCGATCACCCTCATAAGTCGTTCTGAATAATCAGTTTCTACCTTATGTAAGGTTTTGAGATGACCACTTGTGAGATACTAATATATATGTAAAGGTGTGCAACAAATCACGTAAACAAACAGGGGGCTACCTGCTTCGAGACCGATTCACGGGGTATAAACCAACTTTATCGAAGGAATTTCTGCAAATATTTCGTCAGGATGATGTAGTTCTACTTAAGTCTTTCATCTAAATCCCATGTCATCCTTTTTATTTGTCATATTCTGCCATTTATTTCATCGTACCCGAGATTTTACGCCCATTGACAGCCTTAAAGGACGTCGTGACATCACTTTACACATATAATAGTATCTCACAAGTGGTCAACTCAAAAGCTTACAGAAGGTAAAAACTGACTATTCAGAACGACTTATGAGGGTGATCGGTGGGGGAAATAACCCTAACCCATATTTTGGATATTAAATTATTGGTTCTGTATAAAAATAATGTCATTCAAGAATGGGGGTATGTACATAAGATCTATACAAGCTATTCACACTCCAGGTGCCTGTGGAAATTAAGTGTCCTAAACTACAATAAGAAATGTAAGGAATTTCATAGAACAACCAAAAAAGCTAGCTACCAGTTTGTTGCCAACACAGATACGCACGTGTGAGCGCGCGCGTGCACACACACATAAAGCTCAAACGACACGAACACTAAATTTTCAAGATTTCGGGACAGTCCGTATCTTCCTCAAGAAAAAGAAGCTAATTACACGCGAACAAGAAACAACTGATCATTAATAAGTGGGCTATTTATAAGGAAATGGAAAAAAAAACCAAAAACCAAAAAACCCAACAAACTCAGCACCATTTGTAAACTGATTGACCACAAAATTCTTTTCTAATTTCAAACTTTAAAGAATTTGGAACTTTCATAACAAATGTGGGTACAAGAACTTGACAACAAGTCACATGGTGCTTGAATGAAAACAAATTATTAGTTCTTCATGAAACCCTTTCTTTGTTTCAAAGGTGTAAAGTCTAGTACTCTACCGGGACTGCTGTCGGTGGGGTAGAAAAAAAAACCTGTACCCACAGGCTGACGTTTTATTAAAGAACAATCCCCTTTGTCAATAGCTATCCAGGTGCACTTAAATTTCGGTGGAAACGAACAAGAAGTAACTGTTGAACAAGAGAAATGTTTTGTATTACGCACATTTTATTAAATCAAATATCAGGTTAACGCCTTCCGTGTGCTTCAGACACCGGACCATGAATCTGAAATGTAATTAAAACTTGGTCACTAATGATTAAATTATGATAAACAACAGCTTTGTGCCTAATTCATATCAATAACAAAAGGCGTCATGGTTGATATGCACGTGTGTACAGGTACAGTAAATGTGTCACATTATTTTTCATGTGATCCATGATATTATGTTACGTGTATATATCACAAGGTTTTGTAAATTACACATAACACATATATTGATTCAAAGTGACATAGAGTTCCGTTTGAACCGGTTGTTAATTTATTTATTCAATTTGTAAAATGTTGTGAATTACTGTCAAACACTTGTCACTATAACAAATTATCGACGATGCCTACTTACATTCAATGGTTGCGTGCATGTAGTTTTCATGCATTGTATTGTTAATGTTTGAAATATAAATTGTCGACAAAAAACTTGTAATTTCTTCGTTGATAATCAGTATATTGATTTGTGTTTGTGGTTTTTTTTTTATCAACTTTATTTTGTTTTGGTTTGTTTCATTCTGATTGAGCAAAATTTCTCCTATGAAAATCAACATATCCCTGGAATGTATTGACTTAAGTGAAAATTTGTCATATGATACAACGGGAATTTATCATACGAATTACATGCAGATTTTATGGGGGGAAAAACAACACACCAAGTGTTGAATAATGAGGCGCCGTCTCTTAGACAATCTGATTAAAATCAGATCCTCGATCCGCTCGACAAGAAAAAAAAAAAAAAGAGGAGCGGATCGAGGATCTGATTTTAATCAGAGTGTCTCTTAGAGGAAGTTATATTTTAAAACATTCCTTTAATTAATTACACACACACACACACACACACACACACACACACACACACACACACACATATATATATATATACTGTTGTCCAGATTCAATTCAAGAGAGATTTCAACGAAAAAACAAGGTGCAAAATGAAATAACTCTTTTATTATAATAGTTTTCTTTATGGTAAGTACTTATGTAAACACCAGTAATTACAGCGGCGGCATTTCAGCAGCTGTAAACCATTGTTCTAATGCAAAATTAAACTAGATGAAATTACCCATTTATATCTTATACTGAAATTTGAAGTGAAATATATTTCATATCGGCAGGTGATAACGAGAGAGAGAGAGAGAGAAAGAGAGAGAGAGAGAGCATTCACAGAATCAAGAGAGAGAGAGAGAGAGAGAGAGAGAGAGAGAGCACATTCACAGAATCAAGAGAGAGAGCATTCACAGAATCAAGAGAGAGAGAGAGAGAGAGAGAGAGAGAGAGAGAGAGAGAGAGAGAGAGAGAGAGCATTCACAGAATCAAGAGAGAGAGAGAGAGCGAGCATTCGCAGAATCAAGAGAGAGAGAGAGAGAGAGCAATCACAGAATCAAGAGAGAGAGAGGAGAGAGAGCATTCACAGAATCACGAGAGAGAGAGAGAGAGAGAGAGAGAGAGAGAGAGAGAGAGAGAGAGAGCATTCACAGAATCACTAGTTGATTGTATTTTAGTTTGTGAAGTGCACTGATCCTGTGTGAGGATCCATTCCTCTTTTGGTTAACATTAAGTAAAAGAATTTCACTGTAGCTGAGAAGATGAACATTCAGACAAGCATTTAGAAGAAATGTACACTACAAACGAAATCTTAGTGAACCTTGAAAACTTTACTGAAAAAATGAGAACAGAAAACCCATAAACAAAGCTAAAAACTAGAATAAAATAAATCAAATTATACCTCAACAATAACTAACCAGATAAAAACACACAAATTAAACAAAAAAACATAACAAACAACAAAAACCAACCAGATAAAAACACACAAATTAAACAAAAAACATAACAAACAACAAAAACCAACCAGATAAAAACACACAAATTAAATAAAAAACATAACAAACAACAAAAACCAACCAGATAAAAACACACAAATTAAACAAAAAACATAACAAACAACAAAAACCAACCAGATAAAAACACACAAATTGAACAAAAAACATAACAAACAACAAAAACCAACCAGATAAAAACACACAAATTAAACAAAAAACATAACAAACAACAAAAACCAACCAGATAAAAACACACAAATTAAACAAAAAACATAACAAACAACAAAAACCAACCAGATAAAAACACACAAATTAAACAAAAAACATAACAAACAACAAAAACCAACCAGATAAAAACACACAAATTAAACAAAAAACATAACAAACAACAAAAACCAACCAGATAAAAACACACAAATTAAATAAAAAACATAACAAACAACAAAAACCAACCAGATAAAAACACACAAATTAAACAAAAAACATAACAAACAACAAAAACCAACCAGATAAAAACACACAAATTAAACAAAAAAACATAACAAACAACAAAAACCAACCAGATAAAAACACACAAATTAAATAAAAAACATAACAAACAACAAAAACCAACCAGATAAAAACACACAAATTAAACAAAAAACATAACAAACAACAAAAACCAACCAGATAAAAACACACAAATTAAACAAAAAACACAACAAACAACAAAAACCAACCAGATAAAAACACACAAATTAAACAAAAAACATAACAAACAACAAAAACCAACCAGATAAAAACACACAAATTAAACAAAAAACATAACAAACAACAAAAACCAACCAGATAAAAACACACAAATTAAACAAAAAAACATAACAAACAACAAAAACCAACCAGATAAAAACACACAAATTAAACAAAAAACATAACAAACAACACTGCCACTTAAAACAGGAAGCAAGGAACCGAATATGAAAATAGTAAACTATTTTAAAATATATTTTTAAATACATCAAAATCTTGATTGGAGATCTGCGATTAAAACCGGCAGATCCGTACAAGCCGGAAAGAGATTATTAATCACAAGTTGTGACTCAGAAACCTTATGTTTATAACAGCACAGAACGGAATTAACTTTACCAGTATTACAATGGACGTGAACACAGCCAAACTCGTCACAATTATATCTCGGCTTCAATATGAGCTGGACTCCACAAAACGAAAACTTCGAATGGAAGAGGAAGAAAAAGAAAAGGCACTAACACGGTATGATATTTTCGTCATTAGTCATACTTTTATAATTCGCCCTACTCTGTGAAAAATGGAAATTGTTAATATATTTAATTTTTTGGTCCAGGTTGAGCTCTATAGCGGGATCAAAATTATCATATAATAATCCGGATATCGCCGACTTGTCCGACAAAAACAGGCCTCAGAAAATTGGTGAAAAATTCAATGAACTTTACGACAACGAGTGGACTGATGTCCTCGATATTCTGTCGGAGACCATGGATGAGAAAGTGGCGGTTCTGAAGCTCAGAGCTGTTCTCGAGGTAATTTCATTAGCAATGCATTTAGAATCGAATAGGAATTATTTGCTTTTCCTGAAAAATCTTCAATGCATTATTAATCATGTATGTAGTTGTATTTTGAATACAAATGTATATCTTTACAAATATGTAAATTTGTTTTCACTTTTATCTCGAATGTTTTATATTTCATTTACATAAATTACAACACATTTGAAACTATTTTCTCTGCTTTTGTTCAGTACATATACAAGAAAACGAAAAAGGGATCTGAGGACCAATATAAAAGCCTTCAGGACGCTCTGTTCCAGGTACGTTGGATTGTTATAACTGTATAAAAGATCGCATGTGGGGACAATGCTGTTTCCTAGAGCCCCGGAATGAGCTGTGACATAGGCTAGTTCAGGGTCACGTGGTTACTGCCATACTCAGTCAGCAAAATACAAAAATTAATATCGATCTCCATTGTGATGTTTTTTCAAACAATTTCAACCAAAGACAAAATATCGACCTTATCATTTTCCATGAACTCATCTAGATAAGTTTGTAAATTGTTTTTACGCTTCATTCAAGACTTTGTCAATCATATCACAAGTATCTGAATTTTTATCAATAAATAGATACAAAAAAGAAAATACTGGATCTGTGTATTCATATATACAGTATCTGTGATCAGATAGAGATACGTCATTCACCCCCCCCCCCCCTCCCCCCTAACGCTTGGCGAAGGAACAGTTACTACCCATGTTAAGCGTTTTGGCGTCCAGAAAGTTTTAACACGTGTGAAATAATGTACGACTTGGGCAAGGTTGTTGTAAAGCAAGTTATGATCAAAGAAAATTACGAATCCTTGCTAGTTCTTCAATTTACATTACACCATGTCAATTTTATACACTCAAAATGTTGACCAATATAGAATTTCAGCGGGGGGGGGGGGGGGGGTATATTTTTAAGCGGCATGCATGCAATTAATCATCTTTATTTTTTCTCAAATTTACATAACACCATGTCATTTTTGTACGCCTCAAAATGTTGACTAATCTAGAATTTTACAAGGGAAGATAGATTTTTAAACGACATGTAATCATGTTTATTTATGGTAGTGAATGAATGTCGGTGAATATTATTCATTTATTACTTATGTTTTTTTTGTTTCTGTAGAGAGACCTGAGAAACTCTGAGACAAAGAATTTCATAGAGATATACAAAAAAATCAGCGAATTACAGAAATCTGTGTTAACATTGTCAATCAGCAATACCAAGCAGGTATATATCCTCTCTCTCTTTCTCTCTCTCTCTCCCTCCCTCTATCTATCTATCTGTCTATCTATCTGTCTATCTATCTATCTATCTATCTATCTATCTATCTATCTATCATTATTTAACCATGGATAGCATTTGTGATCTTAGCAATTTGATGACATTCATTTAATGAAGGATAAGAATTATAATTCGATCGTATTTCTCTTTCAGTCTTTAAGGGAAGATTCTGATTTTATGCTGCCATATGAAATTGTGGTAAATTGTTGTGAGCCGTTCGTTGACAAATGTGTAGAACTTTGTTGGATGATGCACATTCAGGATCCACCTATGAGTTTAGACTTTGGATCATCGAAGACCGTAGATCAGCACATGTTTAGGCTCTTCACCAGATCGGGAAATGTGGTAGACTTTGTCGTGTGGCCTGCTCTCTTACTGCATGAAAATGGACCACTTGTTCAGAAGGGCGTTGTTCAACCCGTGAAAGTAAAACTAAAAGGGAAATAAATAAAATATGCAAATGTTGTTTTACCGCTCATAAATACCTTTAAGTGCCAAATTTTACATCATTGTTTTGAACTTGTTACCTTTATTGTTGTTATTTTGTTTTTATTAAAAATGAATATTTCAAAGTGAGTTTGGAATAAGCATATTATTTAAAGGGAAGTTCCTGTCCATGAAAATCCTGCATACCATTAGACAGGAACAAGAACTTCCTCTTTCATAGAGGCATATATAGGTTACTTCCCCAAAATTGATGTAATCTGAATACCAGGGGGAAAAGGAAATTAAAAAATAACATTATTTTTATTTTTAAAAGAAACATTACAAATGGACGAATGTATCCAATCGCTTTTGTCTCTTTAGATACTGAAATAAGGAAATGGAAAACAATATATTTTAAAAGCATGTTACAAATGGACGCATAAATCCAATCGCTCCCTGTCTCCGGTTATTCTAAACATTACTTCATGCATAAAAACAAAAATTCCACTTTTTATTCAGCATTCGTATTGTACTGGGAAAATACAATAGAGAAAATGAATTTAAAAAATACAATAGAGAAAATTAAATTTAAAAAACATATAATTGATCAATTAGACTTTAATCAGCGGTACACGAGAACCAGTCGGAGGTCGATTACGTTATACGGATGAAAAGGATGCAAATGAACTTAATATTTTGTTCACAAATACCCCCCCCCCCCCATTTAACAAAGGTCCTTATGCATATGAGTGGATGCTGTACATGATTAGATAAAAGGCAGATGATTTGTATTTTACAGTAAAACACACAGAGACAACACTAGAACATTTCTGTAAAGCACCTTCCATGGACGGCGATTTATCATCAACAACAACAACAAAAATCATCATGTATATCCGTTGTACAATCAGATCAGATAATTTGTACCCCCCCCCCTTTTTTTAATGGATAAATAACTTTTCAATCTTGCTTATTCTGGAACTGTTTACGCGTAGAAGGAGTGTCCGTGCTTTTCCTCGGTCAAGTTCAAGTCTGTACTCCGTCATCTTATACAGTGTAGCATGTAGCCAATAACGGGGAATAGGAACGCATTGTTTATAAACTCAGTAACCCTCCCCCTACACTCTAAAATTTCATTACGCGCCGAGTGAACTCGAATTCCATTAACCTGACCCAATCCTTGTGTTTAATCTTAAAAAAAATAAAAATCAAACACTGGTAGTGCAGACTTAAATGTAGATTTAATGCACTCATAAAAGAAATATAGAAGAGGGTTTTTGTCTGTCCACGAGACACGATCTTGATATGATATAATTCCCTTTCCTGTAAATAAGCTGACGATGTTTATTCAGTATAAACAAAATTACATACCATAATATATACCGCATGGTACAAAGAAAAATTAACCATGCGTGAAATATTTGAACAATCGTCATCCGGGTACCTCGTTTCTACAGATATACCTGATCTATATTTAGCTGTTACACGTAGATCATGGTCTGATTTAACACACCTTTTATGGATGAGGGATTCTCGAGAGGTGCAACGTGTACAAATACGGAATGTTATATACGAAGTGTTTTAAATTCTACAATTTACGTTCGATGTGTAATAGACATGGTGTAAGTGACATGAGCATGACGTAATCCTGATGAAGAAGGCACTAACTAAAATCCTTACACGGTGTTGTAATAAAAACTCAAGCACGGAAGAAGAAAAAAAAAAAAAAAAAAACACCCGAGAAGAGAAAATAAACCGTGTAAATGATTTCACTTGGATGGTGTCGATACTCCTTGTCTTATTCACAGGCACCTGAAGTGTGCATGTCTTGTAGAGTTCACTTCTTATGTACATATCCCCACCTTCTAGAATGAAAATATTTTTATACAGAACAAATAATTTATCCCAAATATATTATTTCCCCACCGATCACCCTCATAAGTTGTTCTGAATAGTCAGTTTCAACCTTCTGTAGGCCTAAGCTGTAGAGATGACCAATTGTGAGAGTAAAGCTTAGGCCTGAGCTTTAGAGATGACCACTTGTGAGAGTAAAGCTTAGGCCTACAGAAGGTTGAAACTGACTATTCAGAACAACTTATGAGGGTGATCGGTGGGAAAATAATATATTTTGGAAAAATTATTGGTTCATTTCATTCTAGAAGGTGGGGTATGTACATAAGAACTCTACAAGACATGCACACTTCAGGTGCCTGTGGTCTTATTCCCGTTCCTCGAGTTATAAGACAATGGTTCATAGGTGCTGTTTCCCAAACATAAATTTATGGTTGATTAATGAAGACAAGCCAGTAATTATCAAGTTGGGTGATTATATTTAGTTAAGACTTCCAGAAAAAGAGGTGATGCCATAAAATTGCAAAAATACTTCTAGTTTATTATTTATATGTTGGTATGACACTGATATTGTCCATATGTAAACTTTTGTACACACCATATTTTGCGAATCATATGTACTTATTTCCCCATATGCTACATCTACGCGCGCGCGTGTGTGTGTATCCAGTAGCATCAATGGATATAAAAAAATGTTGGAAATTATATCGACAAAATATACAATGCATACGTTAGTGGTTGAGTCATCTGAATATTTTTTAAGTTAAGGTGGTTTATTAAAGTTCGTGGAGTCTCGATGGGATTTTATGTTAAGATACTCCTAGATGTGTTATTTCATGCGTTAGAGTTGAGTGGTTTATGTCGTGATCTTCTTGAATATGTAAACATTAACAGGTTTCTGGATGCGTCTAGACAATTCTACTTCTCTGAATAATCTCCCTTTACCCACATAAGTACATGTACTATATACATGTAATAGTACGTCTCTAGGTTCCAGGGCTCTATCACGGATTTGATATCGATTTAAGTATTCATTAGATATTATTCTTATTATGTAATTGAGATTTAGGCCCAGGGGAGAAATGGACACACCTGTTTTTTTGTAATATAATAATTGATACGTTTACTTCATCATTATTCAGAATAAGAATAAATATAAAACCAACAAAACTTTAAATGTAGAGGTTGTACTGACTGATATCAAGCTGATTCCACGACACGGAGTCCTTTTTTACGGAGTACCGCGACTAGTGTGCCTATAATCGCTCTATATAAACACCCGAAAACGTGTTATATACACTGTATGTACCGGTACGGGTGCAGTGAACGCTCGATTATCACAAACATCACTGCGTGAATTTGAGACAATTTTATTTATTTAAAAATGATTCAGACTAGTTGAGAAACACCGGGTGATTGACTCAGTAAGACGTGTCCAGACTCAGTAACACGTGACCAGACTCAGTAACACATGTCCAGGCTCAGTAACACGTGTCCAGACTCAGTGACATGTCCAGACTCAGTAACACGTGTTCAGACTTAGTGACACGTGTCCAGACTCAGTAACACGTGTCCAGGCAGTATCAATACAGACAATATCACGAAATATCATCATATACATATAAGTATTTAAAATTCTAAACCATTTCTATTACTCAGGCTTAACAATGGGAGAAAATGACGTTTAAAAATGCTAGAATGCTATTTGTTAAGGATAACGACGTGTTGAGGGGTCAAATCCTGGGAATCTCTGACATTGTATTTTTCCTGTCTACATTTTCAGACGAACTTTACGAAAATTGGGA
Source organism: Ostrea edulis (assembly GCF_947568905.1). NCBI lineage: Eukaryota > Metazoa > Mollusca > Bivalvia > Ostreida > Ostreidae > Ostrea > Ostrea edulis. The sequence continues at coordinate 12,381,705 of NC_079165.1, forward strand.
ACAAAGATGATGAAGCCCCCGAAAGTACCTTAATTTTAAATAGCTATTGCGTTTTTTTAAGTGTGTTTGTTTTGTGTCTGATTAAGCTACACTTATTTACATGAAGGTACGGGTATTTTCTTACTGCGTGAGCGGTGGGGGCTTATCTGACCACGTCCAGAGTTTAAGAATATACTGCACGGCGTTGTTGTTTTTGTTTTTTGTTTTTCCATATTGCCGTGAAACCGTTCTACTTACAACAACAAGAATATGATATTGACTCGTACGCATATTAGTATTGTGTTTATCATGTTATCGTAATAATAAAGCATTAAATTAACAAAACATGTCTATTATGTTTCCAAAATAATGGCTACCCCTATCAGCGATCAATCCTCCAGAAAATTAGATAATTCATAGAAACACCTAACAAACATTTGACTGTCATTACATCACCAATGGTTCGACTAATCGTCATAGTTGCAAAACATGTATTACGTTATAAATGTCCTACAGTGTAGTGTGACACTATCTAGACTATTCCACGTGTTCTTTATAAAAGGTAGACCATTGATCAGCGAATGACATTTAAATCTAAACAGTTCGGGATGGCTGACGTAGATAATTTAATACTTCTGATATCGAGGCTACAAGGAGAATTAGATGATACTAAACGTAGGCTAAAACTGGAGACTGCGGAAAAAGAAAGAGCTCTAACAAGGTATTCTGATTATTAATTTCATAAAACGAACAGGTAACTTTATTTGAAATTTAGTATGAAATAAACTACTTTGCACCTTGTTTTCTTTCAAGACTAAAAAGCGGTTTTGTAATACATGTATTAAAAAAATACTTTGAAAACACAAACTGTGCTTACAGTTATCAATTGGGTTTTAAAAGAATAAATCATGCAAAATTTACTCTTCTATTTACATGCAAATTAAACTGATTGCTATTTGGCAGGCTTAGTTCGATAGCTGGAACAAAACTTACTCACAATAACCCTGGAATAACGGACCTCTCAGACAAAAACAGACCACAGAAAATTGGGGAATATTTCAATGAATTGTACGACAATGAGTGGACGGAAGCCATTGACCATCTGTCGGGGGGATACGGGGAGGAGAAAGCTGCCCAGGTGCTCAGCGGTGTTCTTCAGGTAAGATACTTCATCTTAAGTCAAAAGGAAAATGTACAGAGCAAAAACTTTATTTTCACTGTAAAGAAAAATTGAAGTAGTTATTTTGAATTATAGTGGTATTCTAGTTGGATTCCGATACGCGGCCTCTCCTCATTCACGTTATATAATTCAAACGCTAAAGTGTAGGTTTATTAGCATTGAGCGCTGCTGTTTTTCTCACCAGAATATGTGTTTCTCCATCACAAAAGGATTTTTCACATTTGTGCAGCATAATTGTATGGTAAATCATTCAACTTAAAAGTTTGCTCTGCTGAATTCTTAAATACATGGACTCTATAAGGTGATGTTTTTATTTTCAGTTTATCGCCAATAAGACAAAGAGGTCTGCTGACGAGCAGTATAAGAATTTACAACAGGCGTTATTTCAGGTACATACAGAAAATCGGTGAAGTTTTTCTACTTAAGAAAAATTCTTTAATTGTTTACGACCTAGTTTTCTTACGCAACATTTTACAACTTCCAAGTTTTTTTCATTCATTTTCTGGTTGTCAAAATAAGATAGATGAAGCGATCGATTCGCCTGAAGCATTTATACCTGTTTATAACGTTACACATGCGCCTGGAAGCCATGTTTGCTGATCGTTACTGTTAATTAACTTTACAGAGACACCTGAGGGACTCCGAGGCTGGAAACTTTATCGTAATATACAAGAAAATTAGTCAACTTCAGAAGGAGGTATCCGCACTCTCCATATCGAATGCGAAACAGGTATTCATCCCTTATATTGTTTGCAAATCGCAAAATTTATTTAAACCAATTTCTTTGAATATTATTATTTTATTTACAAATCCAATTCTGGGCCCTGTCGGGCATACAAGCTTAAGAAAAAAAAAAAAAAGAAGTGACAATCAAAAGACCAAATACAGAAAAAAGAGTGTACGGCAAATTAAGCTGTCCAGAAATACCGTATATGTATAACAATATTGTATTATATATAAAATCAATTTTTAGAATCTATGAATATGCTGCTGTTAATGGTCATGAATATATGATGATAAAATCATTTCAGTTTCTGAAGGAGGATGCAGAATTTGTGTCAGAATATAAAGACATGCTGTGTCACTCTGGTTGTGAAGCATTCGTGGACAGGTGTATAGAACTGTGTTGGATGATGAATATCCAGGATCCGCCCATGTACTTACAGTTTGAATCCTCTGACGTCATTGACAGAAGCATGTTTAGACTGTTTACCAGAAACGGAGAGCGTCTTGAGTACGTAGTGTGGCCTGCCCTTTTATTACACGAAAACGGACCTCTTGTTCAAAAGGGCGTAGCTCAACCTGTTCCTTCCAAGTCTGCCGCTAAACATTCGAAACCAACGGCCAGAAATAAAAGGACGATAAACAAGTGAAGGGCACCTGCTTTACTGCTCTCTATTGAAAACAGTTATGGTAGTTCTACCGGTGATACGGGCCTAAAGATTTAATGACGACCTGCATTTGTCGTTGTTACATGTATGTACAGTGCAATCTAGTCATTTTTGTGTGAATTTGTGTACGTGAACATGTGTACATGTGTGTGTACACAACGACAACAGATAGTTCCATCTGAAGATTTTAAGATACCATGTGTTCATTTATGCATAACTTACCAAATTTAGTCATAAAAGACAAGTATCAACTTAAACGCATAGTTATTTTTCTTTATGAATGGAAGAATTTATGTATCATATCTTTATTGCATGGTCTTAGAATATTTTTTTTAATTTCATGACAAATCAACTTTTGTGCCAAGTATTCATTGAGGTTTTTGTGCGTCATTCTCAAAAATATGTCTTGGATACCCCCTACTAATACGTGCGTCATACCCGACAACAATGTGGAGTGTGTGCATGGTGCGCACTGAACTTTAAATCGATTCAGTATCACGCGCTGGACTCGCTGAACTCAAACAAGGGAAATTATGAGAACATGCTTGTTGTTAAGAAAATTTGAGCGGTTATTGCGCTTATACATGTACATTCATGTATGTAACAGAAGAAACATCTCTTTTTAAATCGTGACACACCCACCCACCCATTTGTTTTAAATCAATGCAACTGGTATGATCAATATCGATCGGACCATGGGCGGATTCAAAATTTAATTTTAGAGGGAAGGATGGGTGGGAAATCTGAGGCAGGTGGTCCCAGAGTCGCAATGCCCTGGTGGGGACCACGGGGGCAGAGTCCCCGGAAGCTTCCGTGATTTACTGTCTCTTAATAACAAAATCTGTCGTAAAATTAATAGTATTTTAGTCCACATACATGTAAGTGTATTTTCTGTGTTTTAAACATACTTGTAGTACTTTACTTATATTACTTTTATAAACTTTCAAAGATTCATAATTCCTATTCAAATACTACTAGTCTCGCTTTCCCCAGACTCTCGCCCTCGATACTTTGCACGAGCGAGGGCGAGAGTCTGGGGAAAGCGAGACTAAAATACTACTTGTGCCTGGCATCTTTTTTCACAATATAATTAAATTAAGGCGTAGAGATATACGTAAGCGGATCAAAGGATCTTTAATCGGGCACGGACGCATATTTTGAAGACCATATTCATTAGCCTAATTTATTTAGACATCGATTCATGTGCCGAGATTTAATATCATCATGAAAAATAGATAGATATATACAATTTAGTCTTCTCAAAAACTTATCTGAGATAGGTGCTAACCATATTGGCTAATCAAAGTAACAGATACTTTCTTTAGTAGCTTTAGTACTTACTTCAGTAACTTTAGTACTTACTTTAGTAACTTTAGTACTTTTTTCAGTAACTTTAGTACTTTCTTCAGTAACTTTAGTTCTTACTTCAGTGACTTTAATACTTACTTCAGTAACTTTAGTTCTTTCTTCAGTAACTTAGTACTTACTTTTGTAACTTTAGCACTTACTTCTGTAACATTAGTACTTTCTTTAGTAACTTTAGTACTTATTTCTGTAAATTTAGTACTTACTTCAGTAACTTTAGTACTTTCTACAGTAACTTAGTACTTAATTTTGTAACTTTAGTACTTACTTCAGTAACTTTATCACTTGCTTCAGTAATTTAGTACTTACTTCAATAACTTTAGTACTTTCTTCAGTAACTTTAGTACTTTCTTCAATAACTTTAGTACTTACTTCAGTAACTTTAGTACATAATAATAAATTCTTTTATTTAGACAGGATAGCACAATTTGTACAAATGACTAGTTTACATTGTGGTCCTGTATAAAACATATTCATAGACAGATAAATGAGAGAATAGAAAAATAGATAACATAATATAAAATATATACATACAATACACACACAGTACTTACTTCAGTAACTTTAGTACTTTCTTCAGTAACTTTAGTACTTTCTTCAGTAACTTTAGTACTTACTTCAGTAACTTTAATACTTTCTTCAGTAACTTTAGTACTTTCTTCAGTGACTTTAGTACTTACTTAAGTAACTTTAGTACTTTCTTCAGTAATTTAGTACTTACTTAAAGAGACACTACAGCTCATTTCCCACATTTTAATAAAGTGTTTTTAAAAACACGTATTGATAAAATGATAAAAATCATATCGATACTGACAATTTTGAACGATTGGATGCATTAATTTACTCTCAACTGCGCTTTGAAGATCGTCCGGAATTCAAAGGTTTCTTCATGCTGACTCGGACTTTTGAATGCTTATTTACATCACGTGGTTTTGAATGACAGCAAAGGTGTTGTGTAGGAATCCCCTTCAAGGGGACCACACTCACCTTTCAAGTATAAGCTAGATTATTTCCTGCTCATTATAATAAGTAATTATATAAATCATAATTCAACAGAAACCCACCTATGTTCTTATTGACCGATGTTTTTACAACTGGTTAACACCTGTCGTGTTCAGATAAAAATAACACTTTTAAAGCAGTTCTTCGCGGCTAGTCCTAATAGCAGATTTAGGGGGGCCAGGATCCCCCTCTCCTTTTTAACCACAAATTGTGAGTGAAACTCCAAATTTTGCACCCAGAATGGCCGATTACTTTGGCTAATATTTGACTTTCACATCCCCCTTCGGAAATCCTAGATCCGCCACTGAGTTACAATCGTTTCTCCTAGCTTTTCGTTTTCCAACGGTCATACTGATCCCAAGGTAAATTTTATTTCACGTATGAGTTTTGTCTCATTTTATTTTTACCTCTTTTCTCATAGAATCTTTCAAAATTCTGGATCTATCGATATCCACTGCACTCACTTAACGACATGCTGCACTGTTTACTGTCTATGCGCATGCGTCTGAAGACCGAAGGAGGAGACTCGATATTTTTTGTATAGGCCATCAAAAAGTATTAATTTTTACGTTAAAACGAGAGTTTTTAACTTTAGATAAGTGTTATTTTCGCAAAGTTCATACATTCAACAATGCAACAAAAATTGAGAAAGCCCTGAGAAAATTGTCATTTCATGATTTTTGCGCAAAATGAGCTGTAGTGTCTCTTTAAGTAATTTAGTACTTACTTCAGTAATTTAGTACTTACTTCTGTAACTTTAGTACTTTCTTCAGTAATTTAGTACTTACTTTAGTAATTTAGTACTTACTTCAGTAATTTAGTACTTACATCAGTAACTTTAGTACTTACTTCAGTAATTTAGTACTTACTTCAGTAATTTAGTACTTACTTCAGTAATTTAGTACTTTCTTCAGTAATTTAGTACTTTCGTCATTAACTTTAGTACTTTCTTCAGTAACTTTATTATTTTCTTCAGTAACTTTAGTACTTTCTTCAGTAACTTTAATAGAGTATTAATTACCTGAATTTGAACATTTACCTTACCTCTAAAAATCATCGAATAGATCCCTATTAATAGTCACACATGATGAAAATCTAACAATATATTTTTTTTACAAAGTGATATAGGCTTCGGCATTCACTAATCAACTTGTTTTGAACATATTTTATTGATGAAATCAAAAGGATTGGGAACAAGTTCTAACAACTTACAAGTCCCTCTCCTAAAATAACACAATATGTCATGCAGGGTAATAATTAACATGTAAAATGTACAATGATTAAACGAATCTACAAGTTTCTTCAATAGATTTATGAACAACTGAAAAAAAAGATATTTATATTAGTTTACAGAGGCAAATAACAATTTTGTATCAATATTTACCAAGTTAAGCATGAAAAGACGATCGATTTAAAAGATAATTTCTAGCTCTGGAGTAATTTTTACAAGCAAAACAGAGATGATCTTCATTAATATGTATATTGTAACTAATCAAGTTACAAATGCAAATCAAAGTCTCTTGCAGACTTTTAAACTTTCTCTTCTTTTCACTTGAAAAAAATAAAAGATCTAGCTAGCGATAATCGCATACCGTGTCCTCGACGATACGTCAAGAATGACACAGTTATCGTTCCTAGTTAAGGGTACAACTTTTCAAAACGAAAGTAGATAACATTTTTGGAACTTTTCACCTGTACAGTGGACTGAGTAGGTGACTTGGGAGGAAGATTTACTAATGCTTTGAAGCCGATGGCGACGTCTCTGGACAATGTGAGTTCTTATTTGTGTTCATTACGAATTGGAATTATTCAAAACAACCATATCAGAAAATGTCCCTCCCCCAATAAACAGATAAAGTCTGCCATTTCACATGTACTGAGAATGACATCAAATAGGTCTAGTGGTAAAATTTGACTCTACTGAACTTCAGTTTTATTTTGTACAATATCAAAATCTGTGATCTGTGATTTCAAGCTGCAATAAGCAATCTAGGAGACTAATATTAACTGATTAATAAAGATTTAGGATATACTGTTATATTGCGATCAACTTTCGTTTTCAACGCATTAAAACCTGTATTATATCATATCTGTTTAACTGTGTCATTTGTACTGTAGAGCGGAAACCGGAAACTACGCCGGCCGATTGTTTGTCCCCACAGGAGTCACATCAAGTCAATTAATTAAGTTATTATGTTAATACTAGTCTAGAGCATTTAGAATGAAACTCCCTGTAAACCGCCTTTGCCACTTGGGCAGAAATCTACTTTATATTGTCTTTCTCGGGTGGTTTAATCTTCAAATCAAGTAGGCTATCGCCAATAATTATAATTATAATACATGTATAGAATTATATGATACATGTATAGAATTATAATACATCTATAGAATTATAATACATGTATAGAATTATAATACATGTATAGAATTATGATACATGTATAGAATTATAATGCATGTATAGAATTATAATACATGTGTATGGTCAGGCCTTTCATGGAGAACCAGTGAATGTTCCTTTATAAGAATTATCATAGAGAGAGTTCATTCTCTAGGTTAAAGATTCTCTCTCTCTCTCTCTCTCTCTCTCTCTCTCTCTCTCTCTCTCTCTCTCTCTCTCTCTCTCTCTCTCTCTCATGCTCTCTACACATACTCATGTTTATTTATACATACACATGTTTATCTATACATACTTATGTTTATTTATACATACACATGTTTATCTATACATACACATGTTCATCTATACATACACATGTTTATCTATACATACTCCTGTTATCGATACATACACATGTTTATCTACACATACTAATGTTTATCTATACCTACTTATGTTCATCTATACATACACATGTTTATCTACACATTCTCATGTTTATCTACACATTCTCATGTTTATCTATACATACACATGTTTATCTATACATACTTATGTTTATCTATATATACTCATGTTTATCTATAGATACACATGTTTATCTATACATACTTATGTTTATCTACACATTCTCATGTTTATCTATACATACACATGTTTATCTATACATACTCCGTTATCGATACATACTGATGTTTATCTATACATACTGATGTTTATCTACACATACTAATGTTTATCTATACATACTAATGTTTATCTATACATACACATGTTTATCTATACATACTCCTGTTTATCTATACATACATATGCTTATCTATACATACACACGTTTATCTATACATTCACATGTTTATCTATACATACACACGTTTATCTATACATACTCATGTTTATCTATACATACACATGTTTATCTATACATGCTCATGTTTATCTATACATGCTCATGTTTATCTATACATACTCATGTTTATCTATACATACACATGTTTATCTATACATACTCATGTTTATCTATACATACTCATGTTTATCTATACATACACACGTTTATCTATACATACTCATGTTTATCTATACATACTCATGTTTATCTATACATGCTCATGTTTATCTATACATGCTCATGTTTATCTATACATACTCATGTTTATCTATACATACACATGTTTATCTACACATGCTCATGTTTATCTATACATGCTCATGTTTATCTATACATACTCATGTTTATCTATACATACACATGTTTATCTACACATGCTCATGTTTATCTATACATGCTCATGTTTATATATACATACTCATGTTTATCTATACATACACATGTTTATCTATACATTCTCATGTTTATCTATACATACTCATGTTTATCTACACATTCTCATGTTTATCTATACATACTCATGTTTATCTACACATTCTCATGTTTAATTATGCATTCTCATGTTTATCTATACATATTTATGTTTATCTATAGATACACATGTTTTTCTACACATTATCATGTTTATCTATAGGTACTAATGTTTATCTACATATTCTCATGTTTATCTATACATACTCATGTTTATCTATACATACTCATGTTTAGCTATACATACTCATGTTTATCTATAGATACACATGTTTATCTATACATTCTCATGTTTATCTATACATTCTCATGTTTATCTATATATACACATGTTTATCTATACATACTCATGTTTATCTTTACATACTTATGCTTATCTATAGATACTTATGTTTATCTATACATACTGATATTTATCTACACATTCTCATGTTTATCTATAGATACTCATGTTTATCTATACATACTCATGTTTATCTATACATTCTCATGTTTATCTATACATACTTATGTTTATAGATACATACTCATATTTATCTACACATTCTCATGTTTATCTATAGATACTTATGTTTATCTATACATACTCATATTTATCTACACATTCTCATGTTTATCTATACATTCTCATGTTTATCTATACATACTCATGTTTATCTATACATGTACATACTGATGTTTATCTATACATACTCATGTTTATCTATACATACTCATGTTTATCTATACATACACATGTTTATCTATACATACTCATGTTTATCTATACATACTCATGTTTATCTATACATACTCATGTTTATCTATCCATACTTATGTTTATCTATACATACACATGTTTATCTATACATACTCATGTTTATCTATACATTCTCATGTTTATCTATACATACTCATGTTTATCTATACATACACATGTTTATCTATACATACTCATGTTTATCTATACATTCTCATGTTTATCTATACATACTCATGTTTATCTATACATACTCATGTTTATCTATACATTCACATGTTTATCTATACATACACACGTTTATCTATACATACTCATGTTTATCTATACATACTCATGTTTATCTATACATACTCATGTTTATCTATACATACTTATGTTTATCTATACATACTCATGTTTATCTACACATACTTATGTTTATCTATACATTCTCATGTTTATCTATACATACTCATGTTTATCTATACATACATATGTTTATCTATACATACTTATGTTTATCTATACATACTCATGTTTATCTACACATACTTATGTTTATCTATACATTCTCATGTTTATCTATACATACTCATGTTTATCTATACATACTTATGTTTATCTATACATACTCATGTTTATCTATACATACTCATGTTTATCTATACATACTCATGTTTATCTACACATACTTATGTTTATCTATACATACACATGTTTATCTATACATACATATGCTTATCTATACATTCACATGTTTATCTATACATACACACGTTTATCTATACATACTCATGTTTATCTATACATACTCATGTTTATCTATACATACAGATGCTTATCTATACATACTCATGTTTATCTATACATACTTATGTTTATCTATACATACACATGTTTATCTATACATACATATGCTTATCTATACATACACATGTTTATCTATACATACACATGTTTATCTATACATACTAATGTTTATCTACACATACTAATGTTTATCTATACATACACATGTTTATCTATACATACACACGTTTATCTATATATACACTAGGGCTGGGACGATTCAGGGTTAGCTCGATTCGGTTCGGTTTCGATTCAGAACAGCACGGTTCTGTTATTTTCGATTCGGTTCATGTTAGATCCGATTTATCTAATGACACCACAAAAATTGACAATTTTAATGAGTAGCATATTTGATTTGATTTAATTCAAGTTATATAACTATATGTTGTCATTTGTAAACATCATATCTATTCATAATGGCATTTTATAACTTTGATAGAAAAAAGAAAACACTGACAGTCTATCAAAATTTGTTATATTAATGTGCTGCATAAGTTTTGGATTACTAAACAAATCTATAGTGAATCTAAAATGTATATAATATTGTTTTCATTGATATGCAAAAATTCAACAATTCTATCAATTGAGAGTCTTTGAAAATCTCTCCTTTATTGATTTACTTCTCTCATGTTAACTGTCAAATCTGTGTCATTACTTACGATGTTGATTTCACTCCACCACTGACAGAAATGCTATATATGTCATGTAAAGATAAACTGCAATGATCTTACGGACCATATTCTGTTGGTATCTGAGTGGTGAAAATGCTAACTCTTAACACAGTAGTGATTTAAATCTCCGTTGCATAAAAAACCACATGTTTTCAACATCACTCGGACGCCATATTTGTTGTTTTGGTGTAAGTAAAATCTAAACCGAACCGAACCGAAATCCGGAATTTGTAATCGGTGCATCGAATCGAATGGTATGAATCGCGGTGCACCGAAATTTTCGGTGCACCGCACAGCCCTAATATACACATGCTTATCTATACATACACATGTTTATCTATACATACACATGTTTATCTATACATACACATGTTTATCTATACATACTCATGTTTATCTACACATACTCATGTTTATCTATACATACACATGTTTATCTATACATACACATGTTTATCTACACATTCTCATGTTTATCTACACATTCTCATGTTTATCTACACATGCTCATGTATATCTACACATACTCATGTTTATCTATACATACACATGTTTATCTATACATACTCATATTTATCTATACATACTTATGTTTATCTACACATTCTCATGATTATCTATACATACTGATGTTTATCTATACATACACATGTTTATCTATACATACTCATGTTTATCTATACATACTCATGTTTATCTATACATATTTATGTTTATCTATAGATACTAATGTTTATCTATACATACTCATGTTTATCTATACATACTTATGTTTATCTACACATTCTCATGTTTATCTATACATATTTATGTTTATCTATAGATACTAATGTTTATCTATACATATTTATGTTTATCTATAGATACTAATGTTTATCTACACATTCTCATGTTTATCTATACATACACATGTTTTTCTACACATTATCATGTTTATCTATAGATACTAATGTTTATCTACATATTCTCATGTTTATCTATACATACTCATGTTTATCTATACATACACATGTTTATCTATACATACACATGTTTATCTACACATGCTCATGTTTATCTACACATACTTATGTTCATCTATACATACTCATGTTTATCTTTACATACTTATGCTTATCTATAGATACTTATGTTTATATATACATACTGATATTTATCTACACATTCTCATGTTTATCTATAGATACTCATGTTTATCTATACATACAGATGTTTATCTATACATACACACGTTTATCTATACATACTCATGTTTATCTATACATACAGATGCTTATCTATACATACTCATGTTTATCTATACATACTTATGTTTATCTATACATACACATGTTTATCTATACATACATATGCTTATCTATACATACTCATGTTTATCTATACATTCTCATGTTTATCTATACATACTTATGTTTATATATACATACTCATGTTTATCTATACATACACATGTTTATCTATACATACTCATGTTTATCTATACATTCTCATGTTTATCTATAGATACTTATGTTTATCTATACATACACATGTTTATCTACACATACTTATGTTTATCTATACATTCTCATGTTTATCTATACATACATATGTTTATCTATACATACTTATGTTCATCTATACATACACATGTTTTTCTATACATACATATGTTTATACATACTCATGTTTATCTATACATACTTATGTCTATCTATACATACTCATGTTTATCTACACATACTTATGTTTATCTATACATACTCATGTTTATCTATACATACACATGTTTATCTATACATACATATGTTTATCTATACATACTTATGTTCATCTATACATACTCATGTTTATCTACACATTCTCATGTTTATCTATAGATACTCATGTTTATCTATACATACTTATGTTTATCTATACATACATATGTTTATCTACACATACTTATGTTTAGCTATACATACTCAAGTTTATCTATACATACTTATGTTCATCTACACATTCTCATGTTTATCTATACATACTCATGTTTAGCTATACATACTCATGTTTATCTATACATACTGATGTTTATCTATACATACACATAATTATCTATACATACTGATGTTTATCTATACATACACATGTTTATCTATACATACATATGTTTATCTATACATACACATGTTTATCTCTACATACTCATGTTTATCTACACATTCTCATGTTTATCTATACATACACATGTTTATCTATACATACTTATGTTTATTTATACATACTCATGTTTATCTATACATACTCATGTTTATCTACACATTCTCATGTTTATCTATACATACTCATGTTTATTTACACATTCTCATGTTTAATTATGCATTCTCATGTTTATCTATACATACACATGTTTATCTATACATGTACATACTGATGTTTATCTATACATACTAATGTTTATCTATACATACTCATGTTTATCAATACATACACATGTTTATCTATACATACACATGTTTATCTATACATGTACATACTGATGTTTATCTATACATACTAATGTTTATCAATACATACACATGTTTATCTATACATACACATGTTTATCTATACATGTACATACTGATGTTTATCTATACATACTAATGTTTATCTATACATACTCATGTTTATCAATACATACTCATGTTTATCTATACATACTGATGTTTATGTATACATGTACATACTGATGTTTATCTATACATACTCATGTTTATCTATACATACTCATGTTTATCTATACATACTCATGTTTATCTACACATGCTCATGTTTATCTACACATACTTATGTTCATCTATACATACTCATGTTTATCTTTACATACTTATGCTTATCTATAGATACTTATGTTTATATATACATACTGATATTTATCTACACATTCTCATGTTTATCTATAGATACTCATGTTTATCTATGCATACAGATGTTTATCTATACATACACACGTTTATCTATACATACTCATGTTTATCTATACATACAGATGCTTATCTATACATACTCATGTTTATCTATACATACTTATGTTTATCTATACATACACATGTTTATCTATACATACATATGCTTATCTATACATACTCATGTTTATCTATACATTCTCATGTTTATCTATACATACTTATGTTTATATATACATACTCATGTTTATCTATACATACACATGTTTATCTATACATACTCATGTTTATCTATACATTCTCATGTTTATCTATAGATACTTATGTTTATCTATACATACACATGTTTATCTACACATTCTCATGTTTATCTATACATACTCATGTTTATCTATACATTCTCATGTTTATCTATACATACATATGTTTATCTATACATACTTATGTTCATCTATACATACACATGTTTTTCTATACATACATATGTTTATACATACTCATGTTTATCTATACATACTCATGTTTATCTATACATTCTCATGTTTATCTATACATACTCATGTTTATCTATACATACACATGTTTTTCTATACATACATATGTTTATACATACTCATGTTTATCTATAGATACTAATGTTTATCTATACATACTCATGTTTATCTATACATTCTCATGTTTATCTATACATACTCATGTTTATCTATACATACTCATGTTTATCTATACATACACATGTTTATCTATACATACTCATGTTTATCTATACATACTCATGTTTATCTATACATACTCATGTTTATCTATACATACACATGTTTATCTATACATTCTCATGTTTATCTATACATACTCATGTTTATCTATACATACATATGTTTATCTATACATACTTATGTTCATCTATACATACTCATGTTTATCTACACATTCTCATGTTTATCTATAGATACTCATGTTTATCTATACATACTTATGTTTATCTATACATACATATGTTTATCTACACATACTTATGTTTAGCTATACATACTCAAGTTTATCTATACATACTTATGTTCATCTACACATTCTCATGTTTATCTATACATACTCATGTTTAGCTATACATACTCATGTTTATCTATACATACTGATGTTTATCTATACATACACATAATTATCTATACATACTGATGTTTATCTATACATACACATGTTTATCTATACATACATATGTTTATCTATACATACTTATGTTCATCTATACATACTCATGTTTATCTCTACATACTCATGTTTATCTACACATTCTCATGTTTATCTATACATACACATGTTTATCTATACATACTTATGTTTATTTATACATACTCATGTTTATCTATACATACTCATGTTTATCTACACATTCTCATGTTTAATTATGCATTCTCATGTTTATCTATACATACACATGTTTATCTATACATGTACATACTGATGTTTATCTATACATACTAATGTTTATCTATACATACTCATGTTTATCAATACATACACATGTTTATCTATACATACACATGTTTATCTATACATGTACATACTGATGTTTATCTATACATACTAATGTTTATCAATACATACACATGTTTATCTATACATACACATGTTTATCTATACATGTACATACTGATGTTTATCTATACATACTAATGTTTATCTATACATACTCATGTTTATCAATACATACTAATGTTTATCTATACATACTGATGTTTATGTATACATGTACATACTGATGTTTATCTATACATACTCATGTTTATCTATACATACTCATGTTTATCTATACATACTCATGTTTATCTATACATGTACATACTCATGTTTATCTATACATGTACATGCTAATGTTTATATACATGCATGTACTTATGTTTATCTAACCATTCTGAAGATATTCGTGTACAGATAATGATGTTGATGTTCAGATAATGATGTTCATGTTCAGATAATGATGTTCATATGAAGTCGCCTACGTATACCCATTTTACCCACAACATGTTCAATTGCTCCCTGTGTATCATTATGATGGGTTTGATACAGAACCTACCAGTTCCTCCAAGTATACATTATCTATTGCTTGATAGGTAGAATAGAATATCTGTACATTTTTACAAGTACATTCTAATGATTATTAAAGAAGGTGGTGCACGTCTCATGTTAATTTCCCTAAAGGTGTTGCATGACAGATCGAACAAATTAAGTTATTAAAATATATTATAGAACCAATTGGAACTTATGTCTTGATTCAATAATATTTAAAATCAAGTATAAAAGACATGTATTGACAAAATTAGGCAAAATATTTCGAGTTTAAATCAAGCAATAGGCGATTTATATGATTTTCAACGTTAAAATGGAGGGGTATCCCCGAATTTCAGAAAAACTGCCTCCGTGAAACAAAATAAAATTAGTATGAACATGTTTTTCGAGTTTTCCACTAAAAAAAAAAACTCGCTTTGAAATTTTGTTTCACGAGGGCATTTATTGTAAATTTAAAAAAATTCGAAACGATTTCACTGGTATTTTCAACTTCACCTGTGCGCTAATTTTCGATAGTATTATATGGTCTACTGCGTGGTTTAGTGGATAAGGTCGTCAACTCTTATATGTAAAGATGTTTTTTATTTTTAAAATGACCGGGTTCGACTCCCTCACGAACACATTTTGTTTTTCAAATTACGTTTTCCATCTAAATTTGTTTTCTTAATTGAAACACGCTTCTAATTTTTATAAATGTTTCATGTCAAATCTCTGTTTATTACTATGTGCCGAGTTTGAAATAAGCTTCCAACCTGGACACTAGTTTAGTTTGTGATTAGGACTCTCAACAAACACGCCGAATACAGCATGCAATACCTGTGTTTTAATAGTCAAGGCTGCTAAGGAGAACTTGTATGTTTTTCTGAATGAAAGTTGTTGACAAAGGCATGATGCCTTTTACAAAAATCTGTTGTGAACTTTGCAAAGCTATGAAAGAAAAACTTTAAGGCCAAACAAGGTAAATAACCGTTAAACAGTTTGAGTTTATATGTATTCCAGTAGGAAATTGCTGTGTTGAATCAATATTTACAGGTGCATGTACTACGAATAATGTTGAATTTTATTAATGCGTATTAAACTTCCCATATTTTATTTTGTGGTCAGAGTCATGTACAGTTGCCAATTGTTGGTTGTAGAATATACATTGTAATACATACGAGTATAAGAGCATTTGGACTGTAGTGGTATAGAATATTAAATATTTGATACACTCGTAACATGTAACAATATACATTGTATCTGATATTCAGAAAAAAGAAGACAATTTAATTTTAACGATTTCAAAAATTATCATTAGACTACATGTATAATGTATTGACACATAAAATGTATTAAGCTTGTCCGTAGTACTGGGGAATCTTTCAGGTATTTAAAGCTGACATGAATTAATAAATACGTACACCTTTCTCATCTTATCCGCCATATTTCTCTCAGGTAGCCTAATTTACTCTACCCGTATATACCCCAAATGTGATTGTCACACCTGAGTGATTTTTCTAGGTGGACTCGACCAGTGCACATCTCCGATAGTAATATATAGGGAATGAGAAACAAATAAAATAACATTTTAAAACCTTATGCTTTGCTCAAAATTACAAAATATTGATTGTATACTAATGCATTCTGGAAGTTTAGATAAGTTAGACAAAAATACAAAAAAAAAACAAAAAAAAACAAAAACAACAACTTTTCTTGCATACTTGCAAGTGCAAGCAAGTATTTGCATTTTCTAATAAAATAAATGCGGATAAATCATTTGCCAATTACATACTGATAGAATGGAATAGGCAAAGAGCATAAAATATATTATTTATATCAATTCTTGCAAAATAAAGGTGCATGCCATATGCATAATTTGCAATGCACAAGGTATAATCGCCCCAAAATAGTATCAAATACGGGCGTCTATTCAACAGGTATCGGAGATGTGCACTTACCGAAAATATTAGATTCTCTTTATTCTGAAAAATCCACGAAACAAAATGATAAATTCCATTTGTATCTCGTTAGAACTTTACAACACGTTGTCATTCCATTATACAGACTGCGACACACTTCACCCGTGCCAAATAGGGTGTCTTCAATCAGGGGAGATGTCAGAGTCGAAATTTTTTTCCTGTATTGAATGCTTGTCTGGTCGAGGTTTTGCAGTTTATAGAAATCGGGAATCTAATATCTGGTTGGATATATTGCGTGCACAATTCAAAATTTCTCGATGATCATATACAAACTTGGATATACAAATAAGGGAATAATGATCGAAAATATACATCTGTGTGCAAATGCGTGTATTACATTTGCAATCCATAATAAACAGTTCATTACACAAAGACATATATGAAAGGAAATTTATAAACGAAAATATAGTTTTGTTGTCTCTTTTGGAACCACATAATTATTTACGGTCTCTGTATGTCCATATTCAGAGAGAGAGAGAGAGAGAGAGAGAGAGAGAGGGGAGAGAGAGAGAGAGAGAGAGAGAGAGAGAGAGAGAGAGAGAGAGCGTCCTACTTCGATTTATAATATATCATATTCACAGAAGGAAAGAAAATTGATCACTTATATAAATGTAAGCTTACAAGCATTAAAAATTTCCAGCTATTTAAAAATTTGTGATTGATTAAAAATTTGTGATTGACAATATATTGGAAACTTACAGGAGTTGATGCTTATAATTGAATTGATTACAAATTTTAAAATAAGAATATTAGTTTGAACTGTGCATGTAGAAAATACTGACTTTGTATGTTAGAATAATGGGAAAAAAGTAAATTGTCAAAAAAAGTGGGAAAGCACACCAGCCCTCCTGCCCACCCCAACCCCCTGTTTTCGTGCCTGAAACAACATATCAATTTGTGTTGAAAGAAAGGTGCATATCTACATTTCATTAAATTCCAAAGGAGCTCGAATTTATGTGTTCCCCTATTAATTATTTTGTATGCAAGATTCGTTCCCGAATTTAGAATCATGCTTTCAGTCAGAGCAGAAATGAATTCATTTTGAAGTACATCTAGTTTGAATGCAAATGTTGGGTTCCTTCTTTTAATTTCATCAAACTCATTAGAAACCCCTCTCCCAAACTATGCAACTTTGTTTTTATTGATATCTAAATCGGTATAAATGAATCCGGATATAAATTATATAATGGTTTTTTTTTTTCGTGATCATATAGATATTGATACTGATAATGAAAAAAAAAAATGTTTATACTCTTGCCTTTTGCATATCCTACTAATGCATTACAGTATATTGACATTGTATCATATCAAATAAAACCTCAACACGAATTTTACTGATTTATGCATACTAACATCTTATCGAATACATTTGAATTTGACATTTCTACGTACATCGGTATGGCCATTGCGCCAGATCTACGAAATGAAAATATTTATGAATAAATTACACTCAAGCCTCAAAGTAATCATTATGGCATGTCACAGAAACGTTAAAACACACAAATGCTATAGTCCTGCAATACATGCATGCGATTTTTCTGAATACATGTATTTATGTATTCACGAAGGAAGTCCCTACGCTTGAAAATATCTTGGTCTTTATTGCATTTTGTTTTGTGATTTTGGTTTACCATTCCTTACATTGTGTAAATGAAGGAAAACTTGGTAAAGGGTGCAATTCTACATGCACCATACAATTAGTATACATGCATGTGTTTCAAAGCAAAATGTACAAGTAATAACCAGACATGTATCGTAATTTTTCGGGGGGGGGGGGGGGTGTTAGGGGTGTTACAACAGGGGAAAAAATGGAAAATTGGATTCTTCAAAATCTCTTGCCATTCAAAATAATTATTAAAAAAGATGAACGAAAACAGCAATAAAATAAAACAAAACACACAAACAAACCAAGATGTTTTGTCCGATGTTCAAAGTCCTAATGTGGGGGTGAGGGGTTAAAGAGTCTTTTACTTTGGCTACCTCAATAATTTCCCCCTACACTTCATTTTCTTCAATCGTTGGGGGTCGGATGGGGTGGTTAGAGTCCTCTTCTATGAGTGCCTCATATCTTCATTTTCTTAATTGGTGGTGGTGTGTTTCTTCTACTATTATATCAGAACTTTCAAGCTGGGGTAAGTGGGGGAGGGGTTGTCACTCATTGTATCTTTAATTTGCATTACAAACTAACAAAAAATGGATATTGTTATTAAAGGTGGGTGACAGACACTCTTGTCCTCTCCCCTTGATGTTTGATAACGACTCATAATATGATAAACTCGATTATTACATTTTGCGTTAGTACAATTTGCGTCGAGTTCGACGCAGAATGTAATAACGCAAAATGGCATAAATATACAAGATATATTGAGCGCCAAATTAGCATAAAATGAAGTAATTGAAAATAACATTATTTAAAAATATGTTTAATTTTTAATTATTGCGTGCTTTAAATGAATCAAATAAATCTGTATTATCAATTAATGAGAGCAATATTGAGTTACTAGTACTGTTCTATTTTTATTGAATTAACGATATCATTTGTCTTAATAAGAGCACGATTATTACAAGATCATCGGTTCTCTCTCTCTCTCTCTCTCTCTCTCTCTCTCTCTCTCTCTCTCTCTCTCTCTCTCTCTCTCTCTCTCGTTCTCGTCGTTATCTCTCTCGTTGTTCTATCTCTCTCTCTCCCTCCCCCCCTCTCTCTCTCTCTCGTTCTCGTCGTTATCTCTCTCGTTGTTCTCTCTCTCTCTCTCTCTCTCTCTCTCTCTCTCTCTCTCTCATCCCATACACTCGTACAGTGTTGTATATGCAAATTTATGTACCTAAATGATTTCCTGATTTATAAATCTGCAATACTCTGACCAGTAAATCATATGGTATAAGGATTCATGCACAATACAGGGTAAATATTATACTCTGATACTTCCTCTGATTGAAGATAGCTGATCGGCACGGGCTAAGTGTGTCGCAGTCTGTACAATGTACAATGTTGTTTACTGTTGGAATGCAAATGGAGTTTATCATTTTGTTTCATGGATTATGCAAATAAAGGGAGTTTTACTACTACTTAGAGTATTTTCGACAAGTGTACACGTACATCTGCGGTCCTTTACAGATATTACGAGTAGGCCCAGGTAAATAGTCGTCCGCATTCGATGCGTTTTCATGGCGAGCATACATGCCATTTTTATAAGTACAGTAGTATTTATGTATTTGCCTTTTACTTGAAGTAACTGTGAATGGTATAGATTGTATACTCTTTGCTTATTCCATTTTATCAATAGATAAAAGATGAAATATTTGTCCGCATTTTTGTATAGTTTTGACATATTTACTGCAAATGTACGCACGTTCACGTAAAGAAAAGGCATCCTATATATATTTATCCAAATATATATATTTAGAATGATTTACTACTGTACGATATGTTTATTGTAATTTTGAGCACTGCGTGGTGTTACTTCTTGATGTCATATAAATCAGTATCGGAGATGTACGTGTTACCTGTCGAAGCTACCCGCACAGGTAAATCGAAGACACTGATGTGAAGTGAAGCGTAGCAAAACTCGTCCCCTTACATACCATGCGAACCCTGATACATATAACAATAGAAATTCCAACTAATATGGCGGATTAGCAGAGAAATATGGCGGACATATAGAATTATACTATATTTATTAATTCATGTCAGCTTTAAATGGAAAATACGCAATGAGTATAAATATGAATAAAGGTCAGTTCTACGTCACGAATGCTGGCACGGAGCTCCGATTAGGGAAAATTCCCGCTTCGGTGCAACACCCTCTTTGTTGGACAGAAAACCGAACAGTTCTTACCTAAGTACACTGCGTTTGTTGTTTTATAGGTCGGATAGAAAACCCTCCAGTTCCTACGAGTACACAAGAGTTGAAATATACGATGATGACGATAAGTTACTGATAAACAACCAAGAAGACAGTACTTGTATTATGTGCTGTTTGTGTTGGATAATCTCAAAGTTGAAGAATGTCAAAGAATGGCTGTCAGGAAAAATAAATAAGATATTTCGTAATAGACGAGTGCCCGAAAGGAAAGATCTCGAGGAACCTTACAAGTACGTGTATATCGTTTAGTAGTTTTAATGATTTATATGAACGTGTATATACATCTTCTGTGGTCCTGTAAGCTGACGGGTACATAGGGTGGGAGGTCGTTCCGTCCCACAGTCGGTCCGTCCCTAGTCGATCCGTCCCGAAACGGTCCGTCCCATGGTCGATTCGGCCTATTCTGCTTAGTCGATCCGACCCCTCCAATTTTTTTTTTATCAAAGAAGGAAAGTTTTTGCATATATATATTGCAGTTATAGTTATCAAAATTAGATAACTACCGAAGTTAGACGTGTTAAGAAAATTGTTTATACAACCCTTAACTAGGATTTATAATTTTTGTTTGAAGTGCGATGGTTATGAAAATGTGTGCTCCTTAATTATTGTAAAAACATCGTTATTCAACTATGTAGAGCAATCAATTTAAATGTGTGTCCCATGTCCACTGATCATTGTGAAAACACCTTGGTGAAAACAGTTTTTATAACTGCATTGTTGTGCAACCTTTGATCATTAATTACGAGCTTAGAGCAACCTAACTACATGTATTATATTTTTTTTTGAACTCCAGAAGTTCAAAGAATTGGCTATGATTTGAAAATAGAATGCGGCAGGTATAGAAATATTCCAAGAAATGACAGAGTATGTAAATTTTGTCTAAAAACAAAAGGTATTCTTTGTATTGAAATGTGTATAATGATCTTAGAAAAAGCTGTCAAATATCAAACCATTTCTTCTTTTTGGGAAATACTGAAAGTTTATTTCAATATGGAGGAACAAATACCTTAAATGCTTTGGCAAAGTATGTTTTTCTTGCTTTTAAAAGAAGAGACATTTGTTATAATAAACAGTCTCAAGAAGATTAATATACATTACGTGTGATCAAGGTTAATTAGTCTGCAATCAAGTCATAAATACCATAGAGCATATTAAAGGATGACTACCTGATGACAGAAGATATCAGCGGCACACACACCATGAAGATGAAATACGCAGATGAATGAAACCAATTCAGTACTGTAAATATCACTTGGAAAAATATGATTTTTTTCTGGGCCGGTGCAGAGGCAAATTTTGACTCCCATAGAATAATGACCGGGGGTCATTTTTGGACGTCGAAAAGTGACCCCCGGTCATTATTCAACGTAGAATAATGACCCCCTTTTTCCCGTAGAAAAAAATGGCTTTTTCAAAAAATAAGTCCATTTCACGTTTAGAAAAATGACCCCGTAGAATAATGACCCCGTTGTAAATTTTATTAAGGATTATTTCTCTGGTAATGCCTAAGGGAGGCAGTCCAACATTGTCATATTATAAGCAAATCTATCATTCATATGAAACGTAACCAGATTAAAACATATTAGGGATTGTGATTTTGTTTCAAAAATAAGAATTTACTTGTTTTAACAAAATAGCGACTCGTACCAAATAAGTGTCTAGTCACAGCGAGTTATATTCGTTATTACGAGTATATGCATGCATAGTTATATCGAGATACATGCAATCGTCTTACCATAAAGGGAATATGGGTTTAAGTGTGGAAAGGGACTCTATAGTTACATTTGTAAACATGCATATAGTTTATTCTACACTAAGGACCATAATATGCAAACAGAGTGCGTAATTTATTTGATATACACAGAGTAGCTACTACCATAATTGTGAAACCCTTGTCCCCATGTGTTATTAAGGTTAGAGTGTTATGCTAACCCATTCAGAATTGCATATATTCAATGTAGCTATACATATTTTACAAAGAAATTTTTTCCTTGTAACTAACAATTTTATGACGGTTTAAAACGTAACTCGGTCAAATAAATATAGTACGGAGAGAATAGGTTAGGTACATGCAAGAAATAATGCTTTGAGTGCTGAGAACCTGCATATTAGAATTGAGTATTTTTTTAATCGTGTTATATTCTCATCTGATCAATCTATGTTAATTTTGTGTTAAAAAGTGAGAGGGCACAAACCCACTCCCCCCCCCCCCCCCCATCTTCCAAAAGTGAGGGGGCACGTGCCCCCGTCCCCATGTCCTACACTCCTGATAGACATAAATTATCCTGTGAAATGCTATAGTCTACCCAAAGTTATCGTTCGCATACTCACTAATACCTCTATCAACACTCACTCATTTTTCAAAATTCTTGAAAAATGATAATGATGCGTAAATGAAATAACCTATTGACTTCAGTTGCAAAAAATGTATGTCAATTCATCAGTTTTAAGAAAATTTCACGTCTCTCTGTGACACAAGAAGTATTGTATGTAGACGCAGCTCTTTTGTGTGTGTGTGTTTGATTACACAAGATCTATACATGTAAATAGATAGCATAAATACATTGGTAGATTCAGAGGGAGGTGTGGAGGTTTTATAGGTAGTACCTCTGCCTATCGTTGCAAAATGTTGCTTAATGAGGAAAAAATAACACATTTTGAGAATGGAACTCCCCTTTTGAAAACTAAAATTTATTGTAGAACGCCTTTTTGAAAATTCCCTGGATCCGTCCCTGAAATATGCGGGTTTTTTTTCCAGTTGTAATTGGTCATAGAACCTACAATGGGTTTTCCTCAAATTTAATGAACTAGTTCTTACTTTTATTTTATTAAAAGAATTGCACATGGAATAAATTTGATAAGAGGAGCAGCAGGAACGATAACTCTGGGTATATAATGACCTGAAAACCCGTATCAACTCCTTTAAAATAAATCAATCTGCTAAGAAAGGGAGGGGGGTAATTTTCTACGGGGGTCATTATTTTTCAGGTATGACACGCAAAATAATGACCCCAGGGTCTTCTTTCTACAAAATTATCCAATGTTTCTACGGCTAGGGGGTCATTTTCGACGTCGAAAAATTACCCCGGTCATTATTCTATAGGAGTCAAAATTTGCCTATACACCGGATCGACTAAGGGACGGATAATCTAGGGACAGGTCGGTAATGGGACGAATCGACTAAGGGACGGATTGATTATGGGACGGAATGTCTAGAAATCGTACATAACAGGGTAAGGGATAGTACATTAGTAACTAATATGAACTTTCAATCCAATAGTACTTTATGTATCTTTATTACTCAACCTTCTTTGTTATGACATATTGAGGATGACTTAGTTTCTGTAGGGCCTTTTAGAGTAGAGATATTTCTAAGATTGATTGATTAATTTACCCCTTTCTCTACTGTACCGGTCAATTTGACCGGTGTCGCGTAAAAACAGGACAGCGCAAAAGGAATGCCTCTAAATCTTTGAAACCACGGCCATAAGATATATGATCTATACATCATATTTTGGGAAATTTTCTCTATTTTTTAAGTAAGTAAAGCCATTAGATTAAAAAAAGCATTTAAAGCGAAGGATGCCTTCGTATAAATACATGTATGGCGCAATGCTTTTTGCGCAAGGTCATTTTCCCCCTCGATATAATTTTTTTTTATTTTCCTTATGAATTCAATATTTTTTAAAATATTTTTGAAAAGCATATATTCCCCGCTTTCAGAAGATATAAAAATTATTTTTAATGCCTGGCAAAGTTAAGAAAATAGCATTTTTTTGCACATGTACGTTTTCTTACGATTTTATTTCTCAATGTTTATACAGATCGGCGTTTTACCTATATTTATATTTGGAAATAGGGAGAAGTAAATACAGCCTGTAAAAGAAGAGGAAATTTCCTTTTTGATGGGCCCTTATTCGTGTTATAATTCTCGGTAGTTTTTTTATTACGATAGAATGAAATTGGGACATGCTGCGCGGTTTTCTTTAAAATTAGCGACAAAACGGTCTTCCTGTCATGTGTAACAGGATTGGTTGATTGTATGTTGTTTAACGTCCCTTTCGAGAATCTTTCACTCATATGGAGTCGTCACCATTGCCGATGGAGGGCTGCAAAATTTAGGCATATGCTCGGCGCTTACGACCTTTGAGCAGGTAGGAATCTTTATCGTACCACACCTGCTGTGATATGGGACCTCGGTTTTTGCGGTCTCGTCCGAAGGACCGCTCCATTTACTCGCCTCTTACGACAGGCAAGGGGTACTGAGGACCTATTCTAACCCGGACCCCCACGGAATATTTCTGAGAAAACACAGTGCATTAGACACTGTAACATTGTGATGATAAATTGATAAAATATTAAAAACATAACGTACTAATTGTTATTATGTATTTAATAAATCATAACTCCCCAAACGTCCATTGGTCCAAAACGATGCTTTTTGAACTGGATATTAAATTCTGAAGTCTGTGATATTAAAATTGATCTAAAAATTATTAAGTAAAAAATCATTTATTTTGTTAATTGCAGTTAACATTTCGTTTGTTCGTTGTGTATTTCACAGATTTACAATCATATTTAGAAAATGGCTCGTGTGTTGTACATGTACCTTGGGATGGATTTGGTGCCTCTTTAAACTACTATGTTGTTGTATTTACGGAAAACCCAAGAGCTGCATCAGATTCTTACATTCACAAGTTTGTTGTTGTACACACCGAGCGGATAAAAGGTATAGACAATTGTACAAAGGTGTCAATATGTGTACAAAGTTACCGGTATAGATATTAATGTGCGCTGAAATGCTTCGACCTTTTTGCACCCATTTACCGACGGAGGGCATCTGATAGTGGATCAATCATAAATATAACACTTTCGTCCTGTAAAGTTCTTTTTACCGTCTCACCATATCACCTTAGTTGATAAACTTTGATTTTCCGTATAAGCTCCTGTTCAGACCTACATGTAGCAATTTTAGTAGTGGATCTTGAAGCAGATGATTCGAAACAACCCGTAGTGTTTCAATCCCAAAACACACAAACACATACATAATGTACACATGCATTTTCAATCACACAAATGGTCTTACCCGTTTACAAGAGGAGATAATTATGAAATCGTGACAATAAGATAGAGTACATCCCTAAGGCCCTCAGACTTAGTGAAACCAACAATGTTAGTTTTCTTAGATGGTTTATTTAATGATCTTCTATCGAAGAATGACCAGGATACAAATTGTAATGCAAATATATCTTCATGTTGTGTAGAATCTTCCACTTCATTCACACCATGACACCTGAGTGTCTGGGAGGGACCACAAGAGAGTATCTAAAATGTTGATATTGGAATGGCGTAAATTAGATTGATATAGTTGAAAATGAGCACCTCAGATCACTTATTCTAAAAGGTCCTAAATACAGAGAACTTCGGTCTTTCAATTGGCGACAGATCTTCATTTCTATTATGAATTCTGTTGAGGATTATGCCAGACGATGGGCTAAATATGAAAAAAAAGAACTTGATACATTGTCAGAATGGATTAAGGAGGTATGCTACACCAGAGAAATATGATGTAGATGAAAAGTGTAGGATATGTATAAAAATATTTTGAATTTGAAAATTTTCAAATTTACTTTATTTTGTCAAAAAATACAGTTTTAGTAGAAGGTAATCTGAAAAAAATTTAAAACCCCTGCTGGACTCGAACCTGCGACCTACAGTTAAGCAGTCGGTAGTCTAACCTACTGAGCTACTCGGCTAGGTATTTAAATGGAAAAGGAAAAGTCAAATATTGCTGATATCGATTTTGTCATCCATGTTTTTAAAGGAAGTCAGCCATTATGACGATGTAGAGTACTACCTTAAAAGTGTAAGAGGAATATTAAAATCCGGCATTAGACACATGAAAACAGACGTACGTACCATCTATCCTTCTGTATTTAGTAAGCCAGAGGTTATAAAGAATTTAGATCGGTTACACGAGGAATATGTTTTGGTTCAAGCTGGCAAAGCTTGTAACAACATTGTCTTTGTTTTTAAAGCTCATTACTACAACTGTATTTTAAACGAATTTTTCATTACTTCCACTTTTGGTAATCGCACCTATACTCCCACTGCCCTTTCAAAAGACCAAATTCTACTGAACCATGCTTCAGTTTTAGACACATTTAATATCCCAGTCCCGGATGAATAGGAGATACCGTACTTGTACTGGATTCCTAAACTTCATAAAAACCCTTACAAACAAAGAGACATTGCTGGATCCAGTAAATGTTCTACCAAGCCCCTATCTTTGCTCCTCACGAAAATATTAACAGCTGTGAAGGAGAAACTTCAAACGTACTGTGCAACTACATATGGCGGAAGTGGTGTAAATAAAATGTGGATTCTAAAAACTTCTAAAGAACATTTAGTAAACTTGAAATCACAAAACTTTTCTCAAATCAACAACATCATAACGTATGACGTTTCAGCTCTTTACACGACCATTTCTCACGATAAATTAAAGACTAGACTTTTGACATCATAGGCAGTTGCTTCTTCAACAAAAATGGAAAACGCAACTATTCCTTTCTAGTGAAAAAATTACTTTGTTAAACGCCACTCTGATTCCACGCAGAAGTACTCTGACGTTGAAATAAAAAATATGCTGAGTTCCTCATTGACAATATATTCGAAGTCTTTGGTGACCAGGTCTTCCAACCATCTGTTGGGATCCCCATGGCTCGAATTGTGTTCCTTTGTTAGCTGACCTGTTTTTATATTCCTATGAAGCAGAATTTATTCAAAAATTTCTAGAAGAAAAAAAATCCTTGCTGTAGCTTTCAATTCGACATTTAGATAGATCGACGATTGTATTATCTATTAACAATAATAATTTTCATTCATATGTCGATTCGATATATCCCAGTGAACTCGAAATAAAAGACACCACCGAGTCGTCCACTTCTGCTTCATATTTAGATATTTTATTGAAAGTAGATATTAACAGCAAACTAGCAACTCAACTTTTTGACAAACGGGATGATTTCAACTTCTCCATCGTCAACTTCCCATATTTTTATAGGAATATTCCATTATCACCTGCATATGGTGTTTACATTTCTTAACTGATTCGATGTACGCAAGAGCTTATTCTTGTGCATGGTCAGTTTTTAAATCGAAGCAAGTAGTGGCAAACAAGTTGTGGTTCAGGGGTTCCAACAATCGTGTTTAAAATCAGCATTTCACAAATTCTATGGTCGTTATAACGATCTAGTTTGACAATAAATCTATCATTGGGTCAAATGCTGTCTGACGTGTTTCATGCCGATTGTTAAGCCGTTCTTGGCACACTGATTTTGACTACGGATAGCTCCGTTTACCTGATCAAGATATAGGGCTCACGGCGGGTGTGACCGGTCGACAGGAGATACTTATTCCTCCTAGGCACCTGATCCCATCTTTGGTGTATCCGGGGGTCCGTGTTTGCCCAGCTATCTATTTTGTATTGCTTATAGGAGTTATGAGACTGATCAATGTTCGTTAGTTTCGCCTTTCATGGTATCATACAATTTGCTTGGTTGATCAGTATTTATAAAAACCAATTTATATCATATCAAACGTTATTCTACTTTCCCCCGCAACATGATGGTTGTGGACGACATTACGCTGCAGATTTTTAGAATGTTATGATAGTGATACTTTCATGGTGACATGAATAATATAATTCATTCACGCATTTAAAAAATAAATTATAAAGGATGAAGAGTTTAAATATACTTTACAATATAAATAGGTTTGAACTCACTTATTATGGCATGTCAAACGGTGCAATATTTGATCTTTTTCATTTGTATTGTATAATTTGCCATGTGTATTCTATATTGTCCATTTGTATAGTATAGTTTTCCATTTGCATTTTATATTGTGCATTTGTATTGCATACATTTTCATTTATACTGTATAATTTCCATTTTTATTGTGTAATTGTTAAAGATTAAATATTGCAACGTTTGACATGTCATAACTTATACATTTTTACAATTAGCGTTTTGCACTTTGCAGTGATGCTTATGTGAGTTTATAAAGGTCAAGGAACACATTTTGCAGCACATAATGATAATCACCAAAAGCAGCTTTTCCAAGATGATTAATTTTTTAAATTTGCTATAGAAATGCGTATATATGCTCCTCCTAGAAAATAGAGATAGTCTACGTTCAATAATGTTTCTCTTATATAGCTGTATAAGATTGAACTGTAATTTATCACGACAGATACCAGCGTGAAGCAGAAAAACTTCGGGAGGAATGTAAAAATCTAGAAATCAGGTAAGCATGCAAGTCTTAGAAGTAATGATAAGTGGTTATAAAATATCAATAATACAATGATAAGTTTTCATAAAAAATACCTTATTTAACTGATACCTTGCATCTTTGTTGCCATCATGAAAATACTTACACTTCTAATCATGGTAGATGAATGACAATGAAAATAATCCCACAAACGAAAATTCAAAACGTTTTTGCGTTTACAATGGTTTTCATTGCTTTACCGATATTTTCAAGTAAGCAGTTCATCTTCACTGAACAAGAGTCTGCTGATTGTTCTTTGAATTACTGATCTGTTTATTTAAGCAGTTTGTTTTCACTGAATAAGAATCTGATGTTTTTATTTAAAATTATACTTAGATAGTTGAAGGTTAGGACAAAAAGTACGATAGGTGATCGAAATATCCTCTACGACCGTAAAATTAATAACGTGAAAGCAATACATATCAAATTAAAGACATATTTAGATTCGAGATACGTGATTTAATTTTAATTCGAATATTTAAAAGTTACATGTAGTATTGCATACTTGGTGTTACCTCAAAACAGCGCTTTAGTTTGCTAAACTTTCATAAATCAAGTTTTAAATGATACATGTTTTTTAAAATAAGAATTACTAGTAATTTCATTTTAATTCTAACTTATTATTGCATATTTTGTATACCGTAACTTCGAAACAGCACTTTAATTTGCTAAACTTTCAGAAATTAAAAGTTTTAATTAATGCATGTTTTATCTAAAAAAAAATTTACAAGTAATTTCATTTTAATTCTAAGTTAGTATTGGATATTTGGTATACCGTAACCTCGAAACAGCACTTTACTTTGCTAAACTTTCATAAATTAAATGCTTTAAATCATGCATGTTTTTAAAATCTACACGCAATTGGATATCAGTTGTTCCGATATTTCCGGAATATCACATCAAAATGATGTGATTAGGGATTCAGTAATTGATTTGTATAGAGGGAATAACATGGGAAGGAAAACAGTTTCCCGAAATGCTGTTATGTTAACAGTATACAAGATAACATAGTATTTCAACATATACTATGTACGATGCACATCTTTTACTATAAGACCAAAGGGCAGAAAAGAAAGTTTAAAGGAAGAGATAAAAGAACGACAAATAACACACTCAAAGTATTGCTCTCAAAATCTCTTAAAATCTGCGAATGAAATAAGTTTAAACCTGTAGTTTTATTTCAAACAAGGTTAAGTTAGATTACCATGTAAACGACGCATATTTTCAAATAAAGCTCAGCGTCACGCTGATGCGATGAATGAAATAATGGTGTTCTAAAAGTAAATAGCATATAAAACAGATTGAAAAGTGAAAACTTGCACGAAAAATGTACAAAATAATGCATTAGTTGTTAATTCATGTCAATGTAAGTATACCAATCTATGTTTTGCTCTTTATGAAAATGCAGATATGTTTTGAGTTTCATAGTAGGATTTTATGTTGTGGGATTATTTGAAACTTGTTCAGTTTTTACGAACTTTTCTGCATATTTCCTGCATCGAATCAAGAATTGATCCTGTGTTGAAAAACTTCTCTTCCAGATTATCTGATAGTCAGGCAGAAGTGCGAAATCTGGAATCAAAGTAAGTACACAGTTTTGATAGTGTAACACATTTAAATTCTGCAAATGAATTAAAAATGGTATTATTCATTTCAAAATGATGATATGCTAGATTTGATTTTCTCCCCATTAAGACTCAGTTATACAGAAGAAATATTAAAAGACCAACGACGAGAAAAGAAAATATTTATGTCCAAGTAAGTATCTAACAGTTTTATCTGAAACAACTTACATTGAATTACTGCTGTTGTGCATACCAGATTATTGCTGTTCAAAAAAAAGTTGGGGGGGGGGTGTGTGTGGGTATTCTTAGTGAGCATTGCTCACAGTACATCTTGATCAATTTTGTGAATTTTCAACAAAATCAAAACCTAAAACTATGAATTACATGTGTATCATGCAATCCAATTTACCATCATTCAACTTCACTATAAAAACAATTCACCACCATTCAACTCCGATATAAAATCAACTCCACTCCACTAAAAAACAATTCACTACCATTCAACTCCACTATAAAACAATTCACCGCCATTCAACTCCACTATAAAAACAATTCACACCTTTCAACTCCACTATTAAAACAATTCACTACCATTCAACTCCACTATCAAGACAATTCACACCATTCAACTCCACTATAAAGAAAATTCACACCATTCAACTCCACTATAAAACAATTCACACCTTTCAACTCCACTATAAAAACAATTCACCATCATTCAACTCCACTATAAAAACAGAAGCTGAGGACTATTTACGAGATTCCGTAAATGAACGGTTTGAGACTGAATATGCATGTTTAATGTCAACATCCCAAATGACCAAAGTTCTTGTACTAACAAACATTTTGCCTCCATAATCGGATACGAGTTTTTCTATTTAAAAAAGCCCTCACTGCTCAATGGCCGTAAGCGTCGAGCAAAGGCATAACTTTGAAGCCCTTCATTGGTCTTGATGACGTCTCCATAATATGGGTGAATAATTGTCGAGAGAAAGACGTTAAACAAGACACAATACAATTAATCAATCAATCTTCTGATATATTGAACGTTTATATTTCAGATTTGAAGAAGAAAGAAAAGAAAAGGAGAAAGCACTAACAAGGTTCTCTGTCAGATATCTCTATACAATTGTTGTTATATATTAAGACGTTCTAGATTAATCAATTGCAAAACAAAAACCCTTTATATCTGCCCAGTGTTGCATTATATATTTGAACTTCAACCGAAGTATTGATATACCTACATGTGTAAGATTACATATATTGTAAGCAAGAACAGAATGTATATATTTAGTACAGATGTAATTCACATCATGAAAAAGTTACACATACTAATTCAACAGTTGTATTCATAATTTTCTGATTTAACATTAGATATGATAATGATTAACAATTTATTAAGTGTATTCATGCAAGTTGTTCTTTTAGCTAGTTCTTCAGTTGACATAATTTCGTATTGTTTGTATGTGAATTACATGGTATTTTGGTTATATTTAAGATTAAGCTCTATTGCTGGGGATAAATTAAGGTTAAATAACCCCGGAATAGCTGATCTATCAGACGAAAATCGACCAAACAAACTGGGAGAAAAGTTCAGCGAACTCTACGACAACGAGTGGACAGAGGCATACGAAAGTTTAGACAATGCAGGCCTCAACGAGGAAGAGATAATAAAAAAGCTTTTGGATATTTTAAAGGTATCAGCTATAGAAGAATGATTGATTGTATATTGTTTAACGTCCCTCGAAAAAAATTCACTCATATGGAGACGTCACCAAGAGCGGTGAAGGGCTTCAAATTTAGGTCTATGGTAGGCGCTTACGACAATTGAACAGTGTGGGTTCTTTAGCGTGCCACACCTGTTGTAACACGGGACATCCGTTTTTAAGGTAATCTCCGAGGACCCGTGACATTCACAACTGATGCTGAACGTTTGGCGATGGAACTGCCAACACTTGTTTTAACGACTTAGATATGTTGCGGCCGGGATTCGAACCCCGACCTTTCGCATACAAGGCCAATATTTTTTTCTCTCTTTTATTAGCAAGGCGAATATTTTACCTCTAGAAAGAAATATTAATGTTACTTTTGATGCTTGATATATCAATCGAAGTGAAATGTTATGTTTTTCTCTTTCGTTCCAAAAGGAGGTTTACAATTGCTGTCAACACTATGCCAAAGCTCAGAGACACAGACTGATCCAGGTCATCACACTACCTTCCAGATCCGAAGAGCAATCACAGGTACAACTCACATCATCATAAATACTGTCACATCCTTCAATAAATAATGGAACACATCCTTAGGTTTATACCAAAAAATATCATGCAGAACTCTAGAGACACAGTGATGTCATCATGAGTCAATGAACATATATTTTCACTGTTTTCATAGTTGAGCAAATGTATATAATTAAATGATAAGCAAAGTCTTACATCGTAGAAGAGAAAAGTATATAAGGTAAATGATCTTATCAAAGTAGTTAACCTCTTTTGAACAAAGAAATTCAATGCCTACGAGACTTGATAAAACACCTGTGTGCTATGCAAGTCCTGGTAACAATACCCAGTTTCAGTAAAATACGCTTTGCTGGATATAAACAATTTTGAGTCGATATATACGTAATTTATTATATCCAATGAGGTCATGATGTGTTTCTAAACTACACGTAATGAAATTAAGTTTACCGTTAGAATTTTGTTCGCTGTAAGCATGTTGTACTTTATTTATGTCGAAAGACATTTACTATATGAAGTATGGATTTCATGAATGAATACAACGTAAGAAGAAACCTGTTTCCGACTTTGCAGCTAATAGGCTTTGTGTTGCTCAGGTGATAAGAATGTACATTGGAAGTAAAGGTGAAAATGTTTTTTGACTACTAGGATGCTGCAACACCTGAGAAGGTGATGTCCAAGGTGGTCGATCTTCAAAAACAGACGGCGTCAATTGCTCTATCCGATGTAAAGAACACAATCGTTAGTACATATTATTCATGTTTTGTCCCTTCAAAAGCTACAAGAATGACCATTTCATTGATAAGTTAAATCTGGTATAAGTTGTAACAATGCAAAAATCCCACAAATAACAATATATCGTTCCTACATCATAAGATGATAGGGTTATTGTTGTTTGCAGATTACAACCAGATCAGAATTTGCAGACAACGAAGTTAAACAGAAATACATGGACCGTTGCATGCAGCTGTGCTGGATGATGGCAATACAGGACCCTCCAATGTTGCTCCATTTTGGACCGGCACAACATGAAGATTTTGATAAAAATTTGTTCAGATTGTACACAAAGCAAGGCAACAGAGTAGATTTCATTGTTTGGCCAGCTTTAGTTTTGCATGTTAACGGGCCCATTGTTCAGAAAGGTGTTCTTCAACCGACGCCAAGCTGATAGGATAATCCATCTGCCTGATTGATACCAGCCGTATTCAATGTCATTACTACCTGTAGAAAATAGCAAATAATCATAAGCAAATAGATATTTTCTTAATAATGAAATTCATGATTAGGTATGAATTAAAAAAAAGTCATTACTTTGCGACAGTTTACAAAACTTTAAAGCATTGAGATTTGAAAGATAACAATGTAACACTTACATGTATTGTGTCATAGATGTACAATGAAGAGGTAAGTTACATATGATGCAGAATATTAAATAGACATAAATTATGTGTAATATCAGAACAATATATAGGCATACATTATATGTAATATCAGAACAGTATATAGGCATACATTATATGTAATATCAAGAAAATATGCAGGTATATATTACATGTAATATCAGAGCAATATATAGGTATATATTATATGCAATATTTAAACAGTATATAGACATAAATTATATGTAATATCAAAACATTATATAGGCAGTCTATGTTTTGAATTTAGAAGTTAAAAAAATTCATTGTACATGTATGAATGCATAATGTAATGAAATAAAAGATATGTATATGATGCTAATTTTGAGTGAAAATATATGAAATACGTGTAAATCTCACGTGCAGTAACACGGGTAGTGGACCGCTGTTCTGCTTTGTTTGACAATCGAGACCGTGGAAATCTTAATTTGCGAGATGTACATGTTTACTTTACAAGCTACGTCTGATTTTATGAAATCTTATGTGGAAATCAAACAGTTTTTAGAGAAGGGAGATAATTCAGATCGGCATGAATAAAAGTACAGCGACGTCAGCTAAACCATGGTCAAGATATAATATAAAGATATGATATCATATTACACCCATTAATCATTAGCCCCTAAATTTTCAAATTCAGGATAAATCGTAGTCTCTTGGTTAGAAAAATGTAAATGATAAAAGAGGCAAAAATTCCTTTCCACTCTTGGAGAAATAAATAACAAAATCTTTTGATTTATTGAATTACTTTTATTGGGAGAACTTACTCCCCCCCCCCCCCCCCAAAAAAAAACCTTTAAAATTTGCGTCATTTTTGTAATTTCACCTTATTAGAAATGAAAGAAAATCATAAAAATTACTGCATAGGAGATATATATCAAGCCCTCTAAAATATATCTAATATGCAGGAGCTCCGCCCCGTCCCTTGGCCTCCACCAGGGCTTAACCCTGGATCCACTTGGGGACTCAAGGCGGTTCCAGAACCCCTGCCTCATAAAGTTGCGCCCCTCTAACCGCAATTCCTGGATCCGCTCCTTGGAATTTTAAGTAAAGGTAAATAAATCAAATATAGGTTTCTCTTTACCTCCCCCCCCCCCCCCCCCCCGATTCACGAAACATAACACATACTATATTGAAAATTGGTTATTGATCAACGTTAATAGCTTTAATAATATAGTTAAAATCATTCAATTTATCAGTATCAGAAAGTTTACATTAAATGAATGTCAGTAAAAAGCGATCACATTTAAGCATTAAAATTTATTGTTTTAGCGAATAATCAGAATCACATTGGTTTATTTCATGTATCAACTGATAGAAATAGTCTTAAACACGTAATCATTTTCTTGGTAGTGTTAGTGTATTTATGTATTAATATGAGCTACTACACGAATAAACAAACAAACAATCACGACGATTTACCAAGTGTAAAGTTGTGAGGAAGATCAGTTCCCAAAGTTGAAATCGAAATCTAAGACACCAAAGTAAATTAAAAACAAACCCTGACGGACATAATTCTGTCAATGATGAGCCTACAATACAATGTACATACAAGTTTAATGGGAGCAAACGGTAGAGATGACAAAGCACTCTATGTAAATACTAAGTTGGCAGCAGGTGGAGTGAAAGTCTTCACATATATTTTTTGCATCTCTGTCCTTCTATATACATGTATGTTATCTGGTTTACGAATAAAACTTTATGTAATATTGGTGCTCTGGCAAATTTCCATATACTTATGGTGCATCAAACCAAACATAACATAACACCTGTATTGTGTGAAATATTGTCATTGATTAGACGACAATAAATAAAATCATTCTATAAAATGATAACAAAAAACAAGATAATGCAAGGTGAAGATAACGAACAGTGATCAATCTCATAACTCCTACAAGAAATACAAAATAGATAGTTCGGCAAACACGGACCCCTGGACACACCAGAGGTGGGATCAGGTGCCTAGTAGGAGTAAGCATCCCCTGTTGACCGGTCACACCCGCTGTGAGCCCTATATCCTGATCAGGTAAACGGAGTTATCCGCAGTCAAAATCAGTGTGCCAAGAACGGCTTAACAATCGGTATGAAACACGTCAGACAGCATTTGACCCAATGCGAGGTTGTATTGACGAACTAGATCGTTATAATGACCATAGAATTTGCGAAATGCTGACTTCAATCGAGACTTGTTTGTCAGTAGCTTACCTCGATTTAAAAACTGACTATACCCAGAACAAGCTCTTGCATATCGAATCAGTTGAGATATATAAACACCATATGCAAGTGATAATGGAATATTGCTACACAAATATGGGAAGTTGACGATGGAGAAGCTGAAATCATCCCGTTTATCATACAGTTGAGTTGTCAGTTTGCCGTTAATGTCTACTTTCAATAAAATATCTAAGTATGAAGCAGAAGTGGACGACTCTGTGGTGTCCTTTATTTCGAGCTCAATAATAATATTTATTCATTTATATAGCACCCTATATGACTAAATAACCACTCTAAAGCGCTGCACACAATACAAATGATACAGCATGTTATAAACGTAGTAAAAGGAAATTATAATAGCATTAAGACAGATAATATCAAAACAATGCTAGAAAAACATCAATATTGTGAAGTAAAATTACTAAAATCTAAAACATGATATGCATGAAAAAAGTTCCACGCCGTACAATCAGATGATATAAAATACAATAGTTGAAATAAATATACAATTATACACTTGTAAAAGTCATGTTAAAATGATGGTAAAGAAACTATGAAATTTTAACCACCTATAATACTAATAATATGCAAGTCTAAAAAGATTTGTTTTCAAATGTTTTTTAAACGTGTTCAATTCTGACAACGGCAGAGAGTTCCAGAGTAGCTGTTGCCACATCCAAGCGCCTGTTTCCATATGCAGAGGTTCGACATCTTGGTCTAACGAATGTCAGTGAATTTTCAGATCTCGGGGAACGATTCGGTTGGTAAACAGTGATCACCTCCTTCAAGTATTTTGGTGTCACCTTGTATGCGTAGAGGATAATTTTGTATTGGCTGCGCCTGTCAATAGGAAGCCAATGTAAAGGGAGATCTAGACAATAATGACAGCACAAGTTGTTTCTATGAAAATCCCTGAATGCGATCAAGTGAAATCCCCTGTTATACAGCTAAAATTAAAAAAGCAGGTGTTGTCAAAGTCCTCACCAATGTACATGATGGAGTTCCGTAATTACTGAAGTAAACAATTATGTATAGGGAGCCAGGAACGAAGAGAAAAATTGGGGAACATTTCTATGAACTGTACGGCAATGAGTGTACGGAAGCCATTGACCATCTGTCGGGGGGATACGGGGAGGAGAAAGCTGCCCTGGTGCTCAGTGGTGTTTTTCAGGTAAGATATTTCATCTTAAGTCAAAAGGAAAATGTGCAGAGCAAAAAATTCATTTTTACTGTAAAGAAAAATCAAAGTAGTTATTTTGAATTATAGTGGTATTCTAGTTGGATTCCGATACGCGGCCCTTCCTCATTCACGTTATATAACTTCAAACGCTAAAGTGTAGGTTTATTAGCATTGAGCGCTGCTGTTTTTCTCACCAGAATATGTGTTTCTCCATCACAAAAGGATTTTTCACATTTATGCATCATAATTGTATGGTGAATCATTCAACTTAAGAGTTTGCTCTGCTGAATTCTTAAATACACGGACTCTGTAAGGTGATGTTTTTATTTTCAGTTTATCGCCAATAAGACAAAGAGGTCTGCTGACGAGGTACATACACAAAATCGGTCAAGATTTTCTACTTAAGAAAAATTCTTTAATTGTTTCCGACCTAGTCTTCTTGCGCAACAATTTACTACTTCCAAATTTTTTTCATTAAGCGATCGATACGCCTAAAACATTTATACCTGTTTATAACGTTACACATGCACCTGGAAGCCATATTTACTGATTGTTACTGTTAATTAACTTTTTAGAGACACCTGAGGGACTCTGAGACTGGAAACGTTATCGTAATATACAAGAAAATTAGTGAACTTCAGAAGGAGGTTTCCGCACTCTCCATATCAAATGCGAAACAGGTATTCATTCCTTATTGTTTGCAAATCGTAAAATTTATTTAAACCAATTTCTATGAATATCGTTATTCTATTTACAAATGTCGGGCATCCAAACTTAAGAAAAGAAGAAAAAAGTGACAATCAAAAGACCAAATTCAGAAAAAAAGAGTGTGCAGCTGTCCAGAAATACAGTGTATGTATAACAATATTGTATTATATATAAAATTGATTTTTAGAATCTATGAATATGCTGCTGTTAATGGTCATGAATATATAATAACAAAATCAATTTCAGTCTGATTAAAACCTAAACCGGCATGAAAATGACGAAATTAAAAATTCCGACTTGAAGAAATAACATGTCTTTGATTATATTCTATTGAAAAAGGGATATTTTGATGAACTGATTTACATTCATATGCTCTTTATATAGGCCTACATGTACTCAAGCGCGCATTTCCATTCTAAATCCGCTAGTAAATGTACACACTCAATATAACCACCATGCATGTAAAAACATTTCATCTTTATTTCATTTAATTCATCATAAACGGAAACAAAATACATCTTCGGCTGCGTCAATATTTATACAGAATAGGTGAAAGCAAGCAGGAACTGTGTAGATCACTGTTCTGAGTCTGCGGCAATATTTCTACAGAATATGTGAGAGCAAGCAGGAACTGTGTAGATCACCGTTCTGAGTCTGCGTCAATATTTATACAGAATAGGTGAAAGCAAGCAGGAACTGTGTAGATCACCGTTCTGAGTCTGCGTCAATATTTATACAGAATAGGTGAAAGCAAGCAGGAACTGTGTAGATCACTGTTCTGAGTCTTCGTCAATATTTATACAGAATAGGTGAAAGCAAGCAGGAACTGTGTAGATCACTGTTCTGAGTCTGCGTCAATATTTATACAGAATAGGTGAAAACAAGCAGGAACTGTGTAGATCACTGTTCTGAGTCTGCGGCAATATTTCTACAGAATAGGTGAGAGCAAGCAGGAACTGTGTTGATCACCGTTCTGAGTCTGCGTCAATATTTATACAGAATAGGTGAAAGCAAGTAGGAACTGTGTAGATCACCGTTCTGAGTCTGCGTCAATATTTATACAGAATAGGTGAAAGCAAGCAGGAACTATGTAGATCACTGTTCTGAGTCTGCGTCAATATTTATACAGAACAGGTGAAAGCAAGCAGGAACTGTACAGATCACCGTTCTGAGTCTGCGTCAATATTTACACAGAACAGGTGAAAGCAAGCAGGAACTGTGTAGATCACCGTTGTGAGTCTTCGTCAATATTTATACAGAATAGGTGAAAACAAGCAGGAACTGTGTAGATCACCGTTCTGAGTCCCCTTGTGTTTAGTACTTACTTCAGCAACTTTAGTACTTACTTCGTCAACTTTAGTACTTTCGTCAGTAACTTTAATAGAGTATTAATGGATCCCTGAGTTCTAACAATATTTTTTACAAAGTGAAATAGGCTTCAGCATTCACTATCCAAGTTACAAATGCAAATCAAAGTCTTTAGCAGAATTTAGAACTTTCTCTTAAAAAAGATCATATGGCATCTATATGGTCTCCCCGACGCGATTTAAGAACGACACAGTTATCGTTCCCTGTTAAAGGGTACAACTTTTCAAAACGAAAGAAGATCACAGTTTTGGAACCTTTTCACCTATACACTACACTACAGTAGACGGAGTAGGTGGCTTGGGAGGAAGATTTACTCAGCTTATAGCGACGTTTCCAGACAAGGTGAGTTCTTATTTGTGTTTCTTAGTTATTGGAAATTATTTAAAACAACCCCGTCAGAAAACGCCCCCCCCCCCCCCCCCTCAATACAGTTATCATTTCACCTCTAGGCCTACTGAGAACGACATGAAATGGGTCTAATAGTAAAATGTAAGACGTTTTCTGACTTCTTTGATTCTACTGAATTTCTATTTAATCTTATACGAGATGTAATATGTTATTTCAAAGCTGCAGTAAACAATCTATTCTGATAAAGATTTATGATATACTGTTATATTGGGATCAACTTTCGTTTTCAACTTCGCATTAAAGCCTGTGTTGTAGGATATCTATTCAATTGTGACACCTGTACTGTAGAGCGGGAACCGGAAACTAGTCTAATGCATGTAAGATAAAAATCCCAGCAAAACGTCCTTGCCTTTGAGCAGAAATCTACTATATGGTCTTTCTCGTGTGGCTTAATCTTCTAATCAAGTACACTATTGTCAATAATTATAATTATAATATACGGTTATTCCTTTTATGGAAAGCCAGTTAATTTTTATTGATAAGAATTAGCACAGAGAGAGAGAGAGAGAGAGAGAGAGAGAGAGAGAGAGAGAGAGAGAGAGTTAAATTAGGGATAATTATAGGAATGCTAATTGAGGCATACATTCTGTGCTCTTGATGATTAGATTTGAATTATTCTGGTTTTGATAGCATTCAACCTAGGGCTGGGGGATCAGGGTTAGATCGATTCAGTTCGGTTTCGATTCAGAAAAGCATGATTCGGCTTTTTTCCCGATTCAGTTCATGTTATGTGCAATTTATCAAATGAAAGTAAAAAAAATTGTAACGAGTAGCATACTTACATTCTGTAATTTAATCTTATTGCTAGCGCCTTCGAGTGAGAGCATATACTTAAGTGTTTTTGCAGCTAATGCGACAATCTCTACCCAGAGTTGTCGTTCCTTGCTCTCACTTACACCTCTGTTAACGTCTCAAAATAAACAATGTTATTCCAGGTGTAAATCCACTTTTTTTAACGGCTAATAAAACTGAGAACTATTTTATAAAATATCTACATACAAAACAGTCACAAGTCGGCTGTTCATTTTCCAGTGAAATTCGTCAATAATCCTATGTCCCAGTAATATAATCCGAATTTGTAAAGTGCTTGTCTAACACACTTAACATCTTCAAAATTCACGGTGTATTTATAATAAGAATGAATTTTCTGGTACATTCTTGAAAGACACAGTTATGCAACCAATACGTCATCTTTCAGAACAACCTACATCACAGGTGTCAATCAACTGCAAGAATTACACAACAATAATGTACAGACACAACAACTACTAATGCTGGATGTACATAAGGAAATTAAAGTTATCAATGAAATGAACAAGTTTAACAGCTATTTCTATATTGTTGTTGTATGACAGGGTGGATAGAGAATCTACCAGTTCCTACAAGTAAACGGTAGTGATTGGTTGATAGGTAGATTACAGAACCCATCAGTTCCTCCAAGTATACAGTATTTATCGCTTGTTAGGTAGAATAGAATACCTGCCAGTTCTTACAAGTACATTCTAATGAGTATTAAATTTGATGGATTGCGAGGCTAATAGTTCTTACATAAGTACACTGCATTTGTTGTTTTATAGGTCAGTTCCTACGAGTACACAAGAGTTGGATTATATGATGATGACGACGATGATGAAGAGACACTGATAAACAAGCAAGAAAGCAGAATGTCGATTTGGTGGATAATCTCAGGGTTGGACTGGATCTCGGGAAAAATAAATCAGTTTAGTACATTTAATGATTTATATATACGTGTATATACATCTACTGTGTTCTTGTACGGTGACGGTCGCTTAACAGAGTAAGGGATAGTAATGGACGTAAAAAAGAGATTACTAACTATTTACTAATTAGTAACTGTTACTCCTCCTAGGCACCTTGTACCATCTCTGGTATGTCAACGGGGTCCGTGTTTGCACAACTCTTTATTTTGTATTCCTTGTGGGGGTTATGAAATTGATCACTGTTCGTTATCTGGGGGGGGGGGAGGGGGGGGGGGGGTCCGTGGCCGAGTGGTTAGAGCATCTCGCTCAAAGTCACACCGCCTCTCACCTCTCGGCGCGGATTCGAATCCCGCTCGCGCCGGTAAGTGAGAAAGTTTCCCAGTTTACTTTCGGAAG
The DNA here is from genome assembly GCF_947568905.1 of Ostrea edulis. Lineage (NCBI taxonomy): Eukaryota > Metazoa > Mollusca > Bivalvia > Ostreida > Ostreidae > Ostrea > Ostrea edulis. Next base: position 12,424,943 of record NC_079165.1, read on the forward strand.
GTCGGTGGTCTCGTCCCAGGTACATTATATCTGGGTTCTCTCTTCCACCAATAAAAACTGGGCGCCACCAGATAACTGAAAAATTGTTGAGTGTGGCGGAAAACAGCTAAACAATCAATCAATCAATCGTTATCTGATATGAACTTTCAATCCCATAGTACTTTATGTGTAATTATTATTCAGCCTTCTTTGTTATGACATATTGAGGATGACTTAATTTAGTGTGTAGGAATTTAGAAGAAAATACAGTGCATTAGATACAGTAACATTGTGGTGACAAATCAATAAAAGATATGTGCTGATTATTTCAAATTATGTAATGAATAAATCATAACTCCGTTAATGTCCATCAGTCCAAGACGATGCTTTATCAACTGGAAATTGAATTCTGAAGTCTGTGATATTGAAGTTAATCTAAACATTATTAGGTAAAATTTTATTTATTTTGTTAATTTCAGTTATCATTTTGTTTGTTCGATGTGTATTTCACAGATTTACAATCATATTTAGAAAATGGCTCGGGTGTTGTACATGTACCTTGGGATGGATGTGGTGCCTCTTTAAACAACTATGTTGTTGTATTTACGGAAAACCCAAGAACTGCATCAGATTCTTACATTCACAAGTTTGTTGTTGTACACACCGAGCGGATAAAAGGTATAGACAATTGTACAAAGGTGTCAACATGTTACAAGTATAGATAACAATGTGCGCCGAAACGCTTCGACCTTTTGCACCCATTTACCGACGTAGGGCATCTGATAGTGGATGAATCATAATTATAACACCGTCGATCACAAAAGAAACAAACACATACATAATGTACACATGCGTTTTCAATCACTTAAATGGTATTACCCTTTTACAAGGCGATATAATTATGAAATAGTGACGATAAGATATAGAATACATCCCTAAGATCCTCAGACTTAGTGGAACGACAGTGTTAGTTTTCTTACATTTTGGCACACTGTTTTTGCCTATAATAGCTCTAAAACGTCATTGTTATTTCGGATTTCAAACATTTCGGTTGAGCATCACTGAAGAGACATAATTTGTCGAAATGCGCATCTTGTGCATCAAAATTGGTACCATATCAGTTTTACATCATGACCCCTGGATCGAGGCCTCTGCTGGTGGACTGTTAGTCCCCGAGGGTGTCTACAACCCAGTAGCTAAGGACTTTGTTACTAGCTTGAAAATACGGATGTATATTTAATAACTGTGATAAAATTTAGAAATTCATTTCAAAATTAAGGATTATCTCCCTCACCCATAGTTCTTATCCTTGAACGAATTTGACTCCACTTTTTGGCACACTGTTTTTGCCTATAGTAGCTCTAAAACGTCATTGTTATTTCATTTTTCAAATATTTTGGTTGAGCATCACTGAAGAGACATAATTTGTCGAAATGCGCATCTGGTGCATCAAAATTGGTACCGTATAAGTTTTACATGATGAATATTTATGTGTGGTTAAACCACAGGGTCAATTACCAGGGCAAGTCCCCAATAGTTCATAATTTTAGATGGTTTATTTAATGATCTTCTATCAAAGAATCACCAGGGTACAAATTGTAATGCAAATATATCTTCATGTTGTGTAGAATCTTCCACTTCATTCACACGTGTCTGGGAGGGACCACAAGAGAGTTTTAAAATATTGATATTTTAATGGTGTAATTTAGATGGTATCATGCAATTTGGTTGGATGATCAGCATTTATAAAAAACCAATTCATATCGTATCAAATGATATTTTGCTTTTTCCCGCCATATGACTTTTGTGGACGCCATTACGCTGCAGACTTTCAGAATGCTAATATGATATCGATACTTTCATAATGATATAAATAATAATTCAGTTTGCACATTAGAAAATAGTTTATAAGGATGAAGCATTTGCTTAAATATACTTTATGATCCTTAGCTCAAAAGCACTAGCCAAATGGACTGCACTCGTTTTTTCTCAAAGCAGGCATTCAGAACAAGTTTGAGAATAGAAAATGTCATTTATTTAGTAAATGACGAAAAATAGAAACAGTACAGGGGGGTCATTAAAACCAAGTAAAAATTAAGATCATGTTGTAAATTACTAGATGACCCCCTGTTACATACATCTATAAAATTAACATTGAGAAAGAGAACATATATACACAAAATAAAAAACATCCGATAGGGGCTCTAACAAGATGACCCCCTATAGCATACACATATGTAAAAAAAACTAGCATAAAAATATTGCCTGTCCATAAAAAATGGTGGGTAGCAACAACAAATCAAGGCCATGAATCCAAGACAAAATACATTAATATACTTTACAATATAAATTGGTTTGAACCCACTTATACATTTTTTTTTACAAAGCGCTTTCCACTTTGCAGTGATGCTTATGTGAGTTTATAAACGTCACAAGGAACACACTTTGTAGCACAGAATAATCACCACCAGCAGCTTTTCCAAGATGCTTTATTTTGAAATTTGATATAGAAATGCTCCAGGGAGTAGAGATAGTCTATGTTTAATAATAATAGTTGAATAAGATTGAACTGTAATTTATAACGACAGATACATGTACCAGCGTGAAGCAGAAAAACTTCAGGAGGAATGTAGAAATCTAAAAATCAGGTAAGCATCCAAGTCATAGCATTAATGATAACTGGTTATGAAATATCAATAATACAATAAGTTTATTTTGAAATTTGATATAGAAATGCACCAGGGAGTAGAGATAGTCTACGTTTAATAATAATAGTTGAATAAGATTGAACTGTAATTTATCACGACAGATACCAGCGTGAAGTAGAAAAACTTCAGGAGGAATGTAGAAATCTAGAAATCAGGTAAACATTCAAGTCATAGTATTAATGATAAGTGGTTATAAAATATCAATAATACAATAATAAGTTTTCATCAAAATATCTTCCGATTGATACCTTGCATCTTTGTTGCCATCATGAAAATACATTTCTAATCATGGTTGATGGATGACAATGAAAATAATCCCACAAACGCAAATTCAAAAAGTCTTTGCGTTTAAAATTGTTTTCTTTGTTTTACCGATATTTTCAAGTAAGCAGTTCATCTTCACTGAACAAGAATCTGCTGATTGTTCTTTGGATTACTGGTCTGTTTATTTAAGCGGTTTGTTTTCACTGAATAAGAATCTGATGTTTTTATTTAAAATCATACTTTGATAGTTGAAGTTTAGGACAAAAAAGTTATATATATGAACGACAGATGATCAAAATATTCTCTACGACCATAAAATCAATACCGTGAAAGCAATACATATCAAATTAAACACAAATTGAGAATCGAGATACCGGATTTAATTTCAACTCGAATATTTAAAAGCTACATGTAGTATTGCATACTTGGTGTTACCTCAAAACAGCGCTTTACTTTGCTAAACTTTCAGAAATTAAACATTTTAAATTATACATGTTGTTTTAAAAATCAAATTACAAGTAGTATGTTATTTGAAGAAGCTATGGCTAGTCTATACTTGGATTTTTCAACACCTGAATATAGACTGAACTCTATGATTATGGATGTTGCCTACCACAGGTTCTATAAACGAGCACGGACCATGGATGATATTCCTTCCAAATCATGCCGTCAGTTCCTTAAGCTCAAATTTACAAATAAAGGAATAGATGCCGTCAACATAAGCAACATTCTTCGTCATAAAAGGGTTCAGTCGTGTATTCCTACTTATTTCAAGTTCAAGTCTACACCCTGTATTTCCTACAGCTATACGTCTACTATTGCATCCAAACTTTTTAATTATAAACAAACTTTGCAGTGCTTAGATATAGACCATCTTATACGTAATCCACCAACATGTTCTTGTTCTTCATCTTCTTTCAACTACAGTCCAGCTGGACATGTCATTACTGGTGATGTTGATATAGTTGAAAACGAGGACCTCCAATCACTTATTCTTAAATGTCCTAAATACAGAGAACCTCGGTGTTTTAATTGGCGACAGAACTTCATCTCTATTATGAGTTCTGGCGAAGATTATGCCAGACGATGGGCTAAATATGAAAAAGAAGAACTTGATACACTGTCAGAATGGGTTAAAAGCATAAGAGGGATATTGAAATCCCGCATTAGACACATGAAAACAAACGTACGTACCATCTATCCTTCTGTAATTAGTAAACCAGAAGTGATAAAATAATTAGATAGGTTACACGAGGAATATGTTTTGTTTCCAGCTGACAAAGCTAGTAACAACATTGTCTTTGTTTGTAAGGCTCATTATTACAACTGTATTTTAAACGAACTTGGCATTAATTCCACTTTTGGTAATCATACTTATACTCCAACTGCCCTTTCAAAAGACGAAAATCTTCAAAACCATGCTTCAGTTTTAGACACATTTAATATTCCAGTCATTGGGTCGAATGAATACGAGTTATCGTACCTATACTGGATTCCTAAACTACATAAAAACCCTTACAAACAAAGATACATTGCTGGATCTAGTAAGTGCTCTACCAAGCCCCTATCTTTGCTCCTCACGAAAATGTTAACAGCTGTGAAGGAGAAACTTCAAACTTACTGTGCTACTACATATGCCACAAGTGGTGTTAATCAAATGTGGATTCTAAAAAATTCTAAAGAACTTTTAGTAAACTTGAAATCACAGATTTTCCCCCAAATCAATAGCATTAAAACCTATGACTTTTCAACACTATACACGACCATTCCTCACGATAAATTAAAGACTAGACTTTTTGACATCATAGACAGTTGCTTCTTCAACAAAAACGGAAAACGGAAACATTCATATCTAGTGATCAGTCATTCAAAAACTTACTTTGTTAAACACCACTCTGATTCCACGCACAAGCACTCTGAAGTTGAAATAAAAAAATATGCTAGAGTTCCTCATTGACAATATCTTCGTGGTCTTTGGTGATCAGGTCTTCCAACAGTCTGTTGGAATTCCCATGGGCACGAATTGTGCTCCTTTGTTAGCTGACCTTTTTTTATATTCATATGAAGCAGAATTTATTCAAAAACTTCTACGTGAGAAGAAAAAATCTCTCGCTGTGACCTTCAATTCGACTTTTAGATATATCGATGACGTTTTGTCCATTAACAATGATAGCTTTCATTCATATGTCGATTTGATATATCCCTGTGAGCTCGAAATAAAGGACACCACAGAGTCGTCCACTTCTGCTTCATACTTTGATATTTTATTGAAAGTAGGCATTAACGGCAAACTAACAACTCAACTGTATGACAAACGGGATGATTTCAGCTTCTCCATCGTCAACTTCCCACATTTATGTAGCAATATTCCATTATCACCTGCATATGGTGTTTATATATCTCAACTGATTCGATATGCAAGAGCTTGTTCTGGGTACAGTCAGTTTTTAAATCGAGGTAAGCTACTGACAAACAAGTTGATGGTACAGGGATTTCAACAGTCTCGAATGAAGTCAGCATTTCGCAAATTCTATGGTCATTATAACGATCTAGTTCGTCAATACAACCTCGCATTGGGTCAAATGCTGTCTGACGTGTTTCATACCGATTGTTAAGCCGTTCTTGGCACACTGATTTTGACTGCGGATAACTCCGTTTACCTGATCAGGATATAGGGCTCACGGCGGGTGTGACCGGTCAACAGGGGATGCTTACTCCTCCTAGGCACCTGATCCCACCTCTGGTGTGTCCAGGGGTCCGTGTTTGCCCAACTATCTATTTTGTATTGCTTGTAGGAGTTATGAGATTGATCACTGTTCGTTATCTTCACTTTGCAAGTAATTTCATTTTAATTCTAAGTTAGTATTTCATATTTGGTATACCGTAACCTCGAAACAGTACTTTACTCTGCTAAACTTTTGTAAATTAAATGCTTTAAATTATGTATAGTTTTAAAATCTACACGTAATTGGACATCAGTTGTTCCGGAATTTACGAAATATCACATCATTGTGTTTGTTCTGATGGATTCAGTTATTGATTTGTATAGAGGGAATAACATGGGAAGGAAAACAGTTTCCCGAAATGATGTTATGTTAACAGTATAGAAGATAGCATAGTATTTCAACATATACTATACACATCTTGTACCATAAGATTCCAGGGCAGAAAGGAAAATTTAAGGAAAGAGATAAAAGAACTGCAAATAACACACTCAACGTATTGGTCTCACAAATCTCTCAACATCTGCGAATGAAATAAGCTTAAACCTGTAGTTTTATTTCAAACAAGGGTAAGTTAGATTACCATGTAAATGACGCATATTTTCAAATAAGGCTCAACGTCACGCCGATGAGATGAATGCAATAATGGTTTTCTAAAAGTAAATAGCTTATAAAACATATTGAAAAGTGAAAAATTGCACGAAAATGTACAAACTAATGCATTAGATGTTAATTCATGCTATGTAAGTATACCAATCTATGTTTTGCTCTCTATTAAAGTGAAGATATGTTTTGAGTTTCATAGTAGGATTTGATTTTGTGGGATTATTTCAAACTTGTTCAGTTTTTACGAACTTTTCTGTATGTTTCCTGCATCGAATCAAGAATTGATCCTGTGTTGAAAAAACTTCTTTTCCAGATTATCTGATAGTCAGGCAGAAGTGCGAACTCTGGAATCAAACTAAATACACATTTTTAATATTATAACACAATTAAACTCTGCAAATGAATTTAAAAAGGCATTATTCGTTTCAAAATAATGATATACTAGATACAGTACATTGGTTTGATTTTTTCCCATTAAGACTCAGTCATAGAGAAGAAATATTAAATGATGAACGACGGGAAAAGAAAACATTTATATCCAAGTAAGTATTTAACAATTTTATCAAATTATATGGTCGTTATAACGATCTAGTTCATCAATACAACCTATCATTGAGTCAAATGCTGTCTGATATGTTTCATACCGATTGTTAGGTCGTTCTTGGCACACTGATTTTGAGTACGGATAACTCCGTTTACCTGATCAGGATATAGGGCTCATGACGGGTGTGACCGGTCGACAGGGGATATGCTTACTCCTCCAAGGCACCTGATCCCACCTCTGGTGTGTCCAGGGGTCCGTGTTTGCCCAACTATCTATTTTGTATTGCTTATAGGAGTTATGAGATTGATCACTGTTCGTTATCTTCACCTTTTATTTAAAACAAAGAAATGGAATAACTTACATTGCGTTACTGCTGTTGTGCATACCAGATTCTTGCTGTCCAAAAAGGTTATGTGAATGTTTTATTTAAAGCATTACGTGTGTTGATCCATGTTAATCACTCCAACAGTTTGTGATATGCTTTTATACCACTGGAGAACTCGTACTAACGATATTTACTTTAAGGTAGCTCATTACACCAAAATTTTATTCAATAGCTCGTTAAAACACATCTTATAAAGCATGATTTCACCATCGAAAGAGTGATATAAGCTCTCAATTGTTTTACATGAATCCTTTGTGATTTATCCCGGAAGGATAAAAATGTGTTTTGTTTGCAAATAAGATACTCTAAAGTACAAATTTCGTTGTGATTTGATGCATAATATGAATATCTAAGAGAACATTCTTAAACGACTCAGATAGACGTTCTAATTTTTGAAATTAAAAAATATTTTTGAAAGTTGAAAACGTTATTTACTAATATTTTTTCCAATCTACGGATAAAATCTTCAAAAACCATGTCAATTAAAAAAAAAGATGCATTAGAAAAATATATTTTGAAAAGAAATTGAAATAAAATTGTCAAAATTTAGAAATATTACGATTTTTCAAATTTGAACCAAGCCCGATCAGAATTATAAAAAAGTAGATATGGAGAACATTCTAATAAAAAACCTATATTCCCGTGGTGTAAAATGGTTTACAAATTAAACGAATTGATAATGGAAACTAATTCTATGATGAACAGTACATAACAATTAGGAAAAATATGATTATTTTAGTAATTTCTATCAATTTTGATCGGGATGGTACTTTTTTCTCTGGTATGATTATAGTGATTATATCTAAAATTTAGTTATTGCGTTTCAATTTTTTTTTGGTAATATATTTCTTCCAGATATCTCTTTTCTCACTGGCGTGGTTTTTTGGGGGATTTTAACAATATCGACAAATAACATTTTCAATTTTCATAAGTATATTTTCTTTAAAAATTGGAACATTTATATCTGAATCTTTTAGGCATGTTTTATTAGACATTCATATCACATACCAAATCACAACGAACGTTTGAATCAAGAATTTCTTATTTGGAAACAAAATTTTTTTTTTATCATTCCGTAAACAATCACAAAAACTTCATATAAAATAATTGAGAACTTGTATCACTCTTTTGATGGTGAAATCATGCTTCATAATATGTGTTTTACCGAGCCATTAAATAAAATATTAGTGTAATGAGCTACCTCATCACCAATGAAAGACTCTCGCCAGTAGTGATACTTTTCAGTCTGATGTGAAAAGACATTTCGGGCAAAGAATAGAATATATAGGACGTTTGAGCTTTTGGTGAAGTGTTGAATTTCGAAATTTGGAACGTATTTGTTATTGATAATTCAATTCGTTGAATTTCGCAACAAAATCGAAAACTAAAACTATCAGTTATGTGTGTATCATAAAATCCAATTCGCCACGATTCGACTCCACTATAAAACAATTCACCACCATTCAACTCCACTATAAAAACAATTCACTACCATTCAACTCCACTATAAAAATAATTCACTACCATTCAACTCCACTATAAAAACAATTCATCACCATTCAACTCCACTATAAAAACAATTCACTACCATTCAACTCCACTATAAAAACAATTCATCACCATTCAACTCCACTATAAATAACAATTCACCACCATTCAACTCCACTATAAAAACAATTCACTACCATTCAACTCCACTATAAAAACAATTCACTACCATTCAACTCCATTATAAAAACAATTCACTACCATTCAACTCCATTATAAAAACAATTCACAACCATTCAACTCCACTATAAAAACAATTCACTACCATTCAACTCCACAATAAAAACAATTCACCACCATTCAACTCCACTATAAAACAATTCACTACCATTCAACTCCACAATAAAAACAATTCACTACCATTCAACTCCACTATAAATAACAATTCACCACCATTCAACTCCACTATGAAAACAATTCACCACCACTCAACTCCACTATAAAACAATTCACCACCATTCAACTCCAGTATGGAAGCAATTCACCACTATTCAACTCCACTATAAAAACAATTCACCACCATTCAACTCCACTATAAAAACAATTCACCACCATTCAACTCCACTATAAAACAATTCACCACCATTCAACTCCACTATAAAACAATTCACCACCATTCAACTCCACTATAAAAACAATTCACCATAATTCAATTCGGCTTTGAAGAACAATTCACCACCATTCAACTCCACTATAAAACAATTCACCACCATTCAACTCCAGTATGGAAGCAATTCACCACTATTCAACTCCACTATAAATACAATTCACCATCATTCAACTCCACTATAAAAACAATTCACCACCATTCAACTCCACTATAAAACAATTCACCACCATTCAACTCCACTATAAAACAATTCACCACCATTCAACTCCACTATAAAAACAATTCACCATAATTCAATTCGGCTTTGAAGAACAATTCACCACCATTCAATTCCACTATAAAACAATTCACCACCATTCAACTCCACTATGAAAACAATTCACCATCATTCAACTCCGCTATAAAAACAATTCACCACTATTCAACTCCACTATAAAAACAATTTACCACAATTCAACTCCATTATAAAACAATTCACCATAATTCAATTCGGCTTTGAAGAACAATTCACCACCATTCAATTCCACTATAAAACAATTCACCACCATTCAACTCCACTATAAAAACAATTCACCACCATTCAACTCCACTATAAAACAATTCACCACCATTCAACTCCACTGTAAAACAATTCACCACCATTCAACTCCACTATAAAAACAATTCACCATAATTCAATTCGGCTTTGAAGAACAATTCACCACCATTCAATTCCACTATAAAACAATTCACCACCATTCAACTCCACTATAAAAACAATTCACCATCATTCAACTCCACTATAAATAACAATTCACCACCATTCAACTCCGTTATAAAACAATTCACCACCATTCAACTCCACTATAAAACAATTCACCACCATTCAACTCCACTATACAAACAATTCACTACCATTCAACTCCATTATAAAACAATTCACACCATTCAACTCCACTCTAAAAACAATTCACACCATTCAACTCCGCTATAAAACAATTCACCATAATTCAACTCCGCTATAAAACAATTCACTACCATTCAACTCCACTATAAATAACAATTCACCACCATTCAACTCCGTTATAAAACAATTCACCACCATTCAACTCCACTATAAAACAATTCACCACCATTCAACTCCACTATAAAAACAATTCACCACCATTCAACTCCACTATAAAACAATTCACCACCATTCAACTCCACTATAAAACAATTCACCACCATTCAACTCCACTATAAAAACAATTCACCACCATTCAACTCCACTATAAAAACAATTCACACCATTCAACTCCGCTATAAAACAATTCACCATCATTCAACTCATCTATAAAACAATTCACTACCATTCAACTCCATTATAAAACAATTCACCACTATTCAACTCTACTATAAAAACAGAAGCTGAAGATTAATTACGCGATTCCGTTGATGAACGGTTTGAAACTGAATATACACCTATAATGTCAACATTCCAAATGAACCAAAGTTCATGTAATAACAAACATTTTACCTGCAAAATCGGAGACGAGTTTTTCTACAAAGAAAAAAGCCCTCGCTGCTCAATGACCGTAAGCGCCGAGCAAAGGCCTAAATTTGAAGCACTTCATCGATCTTGATGATGTATCCATATGTATGAAAAATTGTCGAAAGAAAGACGTTAAACAAGATACAATACAATTAATCAATCGACAGGGAATACTTACTCCTTCTAGGCACATGATTCCACCTCTGGTGTGTCAAGGGGTCCGTGTTTGCCCAACTATTCATTTTGTATTGCTTGTAGGAGTTATGAGATTGATCACTGTTCGTTATCTCCACTTTCATCAATCAATCTTCTGATATATTGGACGTTTATATTTTAGATTTGAAGAAGAAAGGAAAGAAAAGGAGAAAGCACTAACAAGGTTTTCTGTTAGATATCTTTATACAAATGTTGGTATATATGATTTTTTTTTTATTAAGACGTTCTAAATTAATCAATTGCAAAGCCAAAACCCTCTACACTCTGCCCAGTGTTGCATTATATATTTGAATTTCAACCGAAGTATTGATATACCTTCAGACCCTGAAGCGCACTACTACACCACTTGCACAGAATGGTACGTAACGATTCTTGGAAGGAACGGTGAACAGTTTGTACGAAACGCTGAACGATTTGCACGGAACGGTATACGGTTTGCACGAAACCCTGAACGGTCTGCATGGAACGGTGAACGGTTTGCACGAAACGCTTTAAACGAAATGCTGACCACTTTGTAGGCGTGGCTTGCACGCTTTGTGAATGGTCTGCACGGAACGGTAGGCGTGACCTGCACGCTTTGATTTTTTTCGGTATCATTTGGTTAAAATAATTTCAATATAATAGCAGTATTCTAGATATTAAAAAAAGATTGAGAAAGAAATGAAGATTCATTTTAAAATGATTACTCATGTACGATGCGGTAAATTTCATTTCTTACTTATTCGATCAAGAACTTATAAACACGCTGGAATGAAAACATATGATTTTTTTTTATTTCGAAAATAAAAGAAAAATATGCAAAAATAGAAAAAAATCGAAGTTTATTGATTCATTGTTCTATTAAATTCATTGAAACTGAATATGAAATGATCGCATCTGTTTCGCTATTTTTGTACATTCATTCTGAGTGTCGTTAAAATACATGTATATTTGCAATTTGTATATTCCAGGCCTCTTCCCAAAAACATATGTTAAATAAATGTAAAACTTATACGGTACCAATTTTGATGCACCTGATGCGCATTTCGACAAATAATGTCTCTTCAGTGATGCTCAACCGAAAAGTTTGAAATCCGAAATAACGATAAACTTTTACATTTTCCATAAATGTGTACGTGTATGAAAACAGACAAAATGATTTTTAAGAACTTCTCGTCAGGAAAGATTGCAACATTTTTGGACGGGATGAGGGTTGTGAATGGTCTGCACGAAACGAGAGACATGACCTGCACTCTTTCATTTTTCTGCATTATTTGTTTCATCCTGGGGTTAGTTGAAACAAGACACAGTTTAATGACTTATGAACATGCTGGAATAAAAGGAAATGAATATTTCTAAACTTAGGAAATAAAAGGAAAAAATGCATAAATTGTATCGTCATGGAATATTGGTAATTCAACCTTATTTATTCATTGCTCTATCAAATCCATGGAAAAAATGACGTCTGTTTCGCTAATTTTGTACATTCAATCTGAGTGCCGTTAAAACACGTGTGTAATCTGTATATTCCAGGTCTCTACTCAAAGACAGATGTTGAAAAACCTATACATTTTTACATACGTGTATGACAACAGATAAAATGATTTTAAAAACTCTCGTCAGGTAAGACTTAAACATATTCTTGGGCGGGAGGGAGGGGGTGCATCTATACATCGTATTAGCCATTCGATAAGAACTTGTCACCTTGGATAAGAAGGGAAAATATAAAACAATAAGAAACAATCAAAATATGATTGAAATATATTGAGAAATAAATCAAACTTATAAATGAATAGATAAAACAAATAATGACTAACTACAGCAATGATCAACAGATATGCGAGCGAATCTAACATTCAATTTTGATTAGATTGTTGCATTTGCCTCAATTTTAAACCTATAGAAAACTGCATTCATTTTTGAGAGACAAAACATGTAAACACCTCTTTTGTCATATTTCAATTGCGCCCGCCGATTTTCACACCTTCTGTACAAATGTTAATTTCAAATACTGGATTAGCTTACCTCTTTTGTGGTAAAAAGCATCTTGGAGTTTATGTAGAATATGCAAGTAATACACAGGTCGGTCTTTGCACTATGCAGACAGTTCCGATAAACAATTTTGATGAAAATAGAGAAACTTAATCACACGAATGTAAAAAGACAGATAAATTATTCTTATATACCAAAAAAAAAAAAAATAATAACGAGGGCAGAGATATACATGTCCCTGTACTTGCTAGAAAATACCAAGGGTGATAAAATGGTATCGGATTTTGCTCTGCCTGGTGGTGTTATAAAACATGTTTTCTTTCGATTATTTGCAAATTTTCACTGTTGAAATCCTGTCTTAGAAACATTTTGAAATAATTGCTCAATTTCCAACAATGTTAACCTGTCCTACATACCATGCCGAAATGACTTGCACGGCCTCTATGTTTCTGAGGGCGTGATTTGAACGATCTGCACGTTTCTATGGGCGTGGCTTGATCATGCATGAAACGATTCTTGCACGAAACTATTTGCTCGGAACGCTGAACGGTCTGCATGGAACGGTGAACGGTTTGCACGAAACACTTAACGGTTTGCACGGAACGGTGAACGGTTTGCACGAAACGAAACGAAATGCTTTGGATGTGTAGTAGCACGCTTCAGGGTCTGTACATGTGTAAGATTACATATATTGTAAGCAAGAACAGAATGTATATATTTAGTACAGATGTTATTCACATCATGAAAAAGTTACACATACTAATTCAACAGTTGTATTCATAATTTTCTGATTTAACATTAGATATGATAATGATTAACAATTTATTAATTAAGTGTATTCATGCAAGCTGTTCTTTTAGCTAGTTCTTCAGTTGACATAATTTTGTATTGTTTGTATGTGAATTACATGCTATGTTTGGTTATATTTTAGATTAAGTTCTATTGCTGGGGATAAATTAAGGGTAAATAACCCTGGAATAGCTGATCTGTCAGACGAAAATCGACCAAACAAATTAGGAGAAAAGTTCAGCGAGCTCTATGACAACGAATGGACAGAGGCATACGAAAGTTTAGAAGATGTTGGTGTTGATGAGGAAGAGATAATAAAAAAGCTTTTGGACATTTTAAAGGTATCACCTATAGAAAGAAATATAAATGTTACTTCTGGTGCTTGATATATCAATCGAAGTGAAATGTTATGCTTTTCTCTTTCGCTCCAAAAGGAGGTTTACACTTGCTGTCAGCACTATGCCAAAGCCCAGAGACACAGACTGATTCAGGTCATCTCACTACCTTCCAGATCCGATGAGCAATCACAGGTACAACTCACATCATCATAAATACTGTCACATCCTTCAATAAATAATGGAACACATCCTTAAGTTTATACCAAAAACAGCATTCAGAACTCTAGAGGCACAGTGATATCATCATGAGTCAATGAACATATATATTCACTGTTTTCATAGTTGAGCAAACGTATATAATCAAATGATAAGCAAAGTCTTACATCGTAGAAGAGAAAAGTATATAAGGTAAATGATCTTATCAAAGTAGTTAACCTCTTTGGAACAAAGAAATTCAATGCCTACGAGACTTGATAAAACACCTGTGTGCTATGCAAGTCCTGGTAACAATACCCAGTTACAGTAAAATACGCTTTGCTGGATATAAACAATTTTGAGTCGATATATACGTAATTTATTATATCCAATGAGGTCATGATGTTTTTCTAAACTACACGTAATGAAATTAAGTTTACCGTTAGAATTTTGTTCGCTGTAAGCATGTTGTACTTTATTTATGTCGAAAGACATTTACTATATGAAGTATGGATTTCATGAATGAATACAACGTAAGAAGAAACCTGTTTCCGACTTTGCAGCTAATAGGCTTTGTGTTGCTCAGGTGATAAGAATGTACATTGGAAGTAAAGGTGAAAATGTTTTTTGACTACTAGGATGCTGCAACACCTGAGAAGGTGATGTCCAAGGTGGTCGATCTTCAAAAACAGACGGTGTCAATTGCTCTATCCGATGTAAAGAATACAATAGTTAGTACATATTATTCATGTTTTGTCCCTTAAAAAGCTACAAGAATGACCATTTCATTGATAAGTTAAATCTGGTATAAGTTGTAACAATGCAAAAATCCCTCAAATAACAATATATCGTCCCTACATCACAACAATATAGGGCAATGTTTGCTTGCAGATTACAACCAGATCAGAATTTGCAGACACCGAAGTAAAACAGAAGTACACGGTCCGTTGCATGCAGCTGTGCTGAATGATGGCAATACAGGACCCTCCAATGCTGCTCGATTTTGGACCGGCACAAAATGAAGATTTTGATAAAAATTTGTTCAGATTGTACACAAAGCAAGGCAACAGAGTAGATTTCATTGTTTGGCCAGCTTTAGTTTTGCATGTTAACGGGCCCATTGTTCAGAAAGGTGTTCTTCAACCGAAGCCAAGCTGATAGGATAATCCATTTGACTGATTGATACCAGCCGTATTCAATGTCATTACTACCTGTAGAAAATAGCAGATAATCATAAGCAAATAGATATTTTCTTATTAATGAAATTCATGATTTGGTATGAAGTAAAATAAAGCCATTACTTTGTGACAGTTATCAGAACTTTAAAGCATTGAGATTTGGACGATAACAATGGGGCACTTTCATGTATTGTGTCATAGATGTACAATGAAGAGGTAAGTTATATGTGGTGCAGAACAACATATAGACATAAATTATGTGTAATATCAGAACAATATATAGACATACATTATACTAAGTGGTTTTGATTTCGCAGTGCTAAACGTTTGCGGTTTTTCATATTGGTCTAATTGCGGTGGTTTTAATTTCATGGAATTCAAGTTCTATTTTGATTACTGGTAAATGTTCAAAACGTATTATGTCACACTTGCAAAATGATTGCGGTTATTTTAATTTCGTGGAAAAATCCCCGACTGCAAACATAGCGAAATAAAAACCATCACGGTCATTTCCCCATTTACAGTATGTAATATCAGAACAGTATATAAGCATACATTATATGTAATATCAGAACAAAATATCAATGTTTTGAATTCAGAAGTTAAAGAAATTCGTTGTACATGTATGGATACATTATGTTATGAAATGAAATAAAAGATATGCATAATGATGCTAATCTTGTGTGAAAATATATGATATACATGTGTACGTGTACATCTTGCGTGCAGTAACGGGTAGTGGACTGCATTAACTTTTGTTTGACAGTCGTTACCGTGAACATGTTTATGTTACAAGCTACATGTACATGTACGTCTGCTTTTATGCAAAATGCAAAAACTTTGAAGAGCAAGGGAAATAATTCAAATTGGAATGAATAAAAGCACAGTGACATCAGCTGAACCATGGTCAAGATATAATATAAAGATATGATATATTAAATCCACTAATCATTACTCCCACCATTCCAGATAGTTATCCTTTATATTTCACAGATTTATATATTTCGGTGATTTTGAATATGACAGGACATAGTAACGTATTGTTACTTTCATTCATAGAATTTTGTGTATGAGATGTGCATACAACGCATCTCATGTTTAACATACTGGTATCGGTGGCGGATTAAAGGGGGGGAGAACGCAGTCCCTAAATTATCAAATTCAAGGTAAATCGTAGTCTCTTGTTTAGAAAAATGTAAATGATAAAAGAAGCAATAATTTCTTTCCACTCTTGGAGAAATAAATGACAAAATCTCTTGATTTATTGAATTACCCCCCCCCCCCCCTCCCAGGAAAAAATTGCGTCATTTTATTAATTTCACATTGTTAGAAATGAAAGATAATCGTAAAACTGACTACATAGGAGACATATTTCAAGCCCTATACAATATATCTGTAAAATCCAGGGGCTTCGCCCCCTGGGCCCTCACGAACGCTTAACCCTGGACCCAATGGTTAGGGGGCTCAAGGCGACCCCAGACCCCTTGCCGCATAAAGTTGCGCCCCTCTAACCGCAATTCTTGGATCCGCTCCTCGGAATTTTAATTAAAGGTAAATAAAACAAATATAGGTTTCTTCTCACGTCTCCCTGATTCACGTAACATAACACATACTGTATTGAAATTGATCATTCTGCGTATAGTCAGTTTTTAAATCGAGGTAAGCTACTTACAAACAAATTGATGGTACAGAGGTTTCAAAAGTCTCGATTAAAGTCAGCATTTTGCAAATTCTTTGGTCGTTATAACGATCTAGTTCGTCAATGCAACCCCGCATTGGGTCAAATGCTATCTGACGTGTTACATATCGATTGTTAAGACGTTCTTGGCACACTGATTTTGACTGCGGATAACTCCGTTTACCTGATCAAGATATAGGGATCACGGCGGGTGTGACCGGTCGACGGGGGATGCTTACTCTTCCTAGGCACCTGATCCCACCTCTGGTGTGTCCAGGGGTCCGTGTTTGCTCAACTATCTATTTTGTATTGCTTAAACACTGTAGGAGTTATGAGCGTTTGTGATCGTGTATAACCTTTTGTTTTTTGTGAAAGCTTTTAAACACATTAGACAGAAGATTTTGATTATTAAAGATGAAAAAGAAAATTTGGGGGAAAATCGTGAATCAGTCCCTTTAATATGAGCTATTACATGAATAAACAAACACGATGGTTTACCAAGTGTAAGATTGCGAGGAAGGTCAGTTCCCAATGTTGAAATCAAAATGTAATGCAATAATGTAAAAAGAACCCTGACGAACATATTTCTGTCAATGATCAGCCTATGATAAATGTACATACAAGTTTAATGGGAACAAACGATAGAGATGACGAATCATTCTATGTAATTACTAAGTTGACAGCAGGTGGGGTGAAAGTCATCACATATATTTTTTGTATCTCTGTATTTTCTATATATTTTATCTGGTTTACGCAATAATCTAGTTGGCAGCAGGCGGGGTCAAAGTTCTCACCAATGTAAATGATGGAGTTGCATGTATCACTGTGTATAGGGAAGCAGGAAGGAAGGAAATATAGCAAGAACTTCTGTAGTACAGCTTTCTGTGTTAAATTCCACTCAAAAGGATCTATATTTTCAGTCAATCAGAGTCATCGGACGGTTCCGTTGCAGAGGGGGGGGGGGGGGGGGGGGGGCTTCGACAGGGACTAACAAAATTTAACAGGGACTAGTAAAAAGATTTTTAAAAAAAACCTTTTATTTTTCATCATTCGTGTACATAAAATAATTGATATAATAAATTTTCATTTATATTTCAAAGTGGTAAAGTTATTGCTTAAGCAGATTATAAATTTATAAAAACGAATTTTTGTACCGAAACAAATAATTCTGATATTTTGGGATTAGGCTGTTCCACCATAGAAGTTAAGAGATTGACCACGGTCCGTTATCTTCACCTTTCATGCATCTGCATATCATTTTATTACGCCCAATTTCCCTCGAGTCAAAAGTGTGGCTTCTCTACAGACACACGCAGTACATATGCCATAGTGTTATTAAGGAGAGAGACACTGTAACATGTGAATATATTTGATTGTATGTTACATGCAAGACAATATATGTTTCTTTCTTTCTATATTTGACAATATTGAAGAAATGCTATACACTGCATAATCTTATTCGTATAGCACCTGCCCGTACTAACTTACGATGTTTGGCCGATTCGATGCAATTTCAATGTCATTTAAAATGAAGATTTTCCCTAGCAAACAAGTTCAGCGTGCATAATAGAACATCACACGAAAATGAATCAATAAGTACTTGTTGCTTTTTAATGCTCTAATTATTTGGTCATTCTTATTTTCTGAAAAATTAGAGAGAACTGCTCTATCTTGTTAAATTTGGTATAGCGAAAACAAAGTAGTAGTTTTCACTTCCTTGATAAATTTGGGATAACAGTTGCAGTTGTACTAAATTTCATCTTAAGATCAAGCTTTACTTCCGTGCTCTGAATCTGAACATACTATTCTTATACCATCTGTACACGTCGTAGATACAGATTAGAGTCTGTGATCGCCTCTCTCTTTGACAACACAGAAGCTGTACTAGATTTCATTTTAAGATCAAGCACAACTTCCGTGTGATAAATCTGAACACACTATTTTCATACCATCTGCACACGCCTTAGATACAGTTTAGAGTCTGTGATCGTATCTTTCTGTTGGGAATTCCAGGTACAGGTTAGTAAACTATTCTTCTCAATTACACATAGTCTACTATATATAAAATAATTAAACTTCTATGTTATATTGATAATATGCAAATTTCGTTTTGTCTGATGAATTTAAGACATCGAAATAGAAAATTAAGAATTCAAATATTCACAAGATCTGAGAAATATTTGTATGTAGATGCATACGATTGTGGATAATGAATAAAAGCTAATTCACATTATATCTCGATGATTAAAATATATATTGTACCTTTCAATTTATACATGTAAGTAGAAGATGTGCTGTGGAAGATTGAATTAATGTATCTAGCTGAAATCAGTACTTCAAATCCACGTTATTTCAGAATCGATAGATTTGATATTCAGTGCATACATTTAATCAGGCGTTATCGTAGTACATGTATTAGATCATGTGAATAGACATGTGTAATACGTGTCGTGTCTTTTCGATACCTGAGACAGATGTTCTCTTGCAATTTGACTCAAAAAGATCCTAAATATTGATGATATACTGGTATGTTGATATCACTGATGGATCGTTGATCTTTCTGGTACATATTTCCTTATGGATTCGGACAGTCCTTTCGTAAAATAGGTCGAATGGTGAGAAACCGAGTGATTTCTGGGACACTTCCCTTTAAGCGAACAATGTGGAACTAAGATGTTAACTTTATCCTAGTCTCGCGGGCAGTCTGCGCACATTAGTTGAAAGTGTAATTGAATCCCCCACGAACCTTATATACATAGCAGTGTATGGTGAACTAAGAAAGAACAAGGAAATATACATTGCTAGATAGAGTGAATGTTCTACCAGAAACTTCAAACGTACTGTGCCACAAGTGGTGTAAATCAAAATGTGTATTCTAAAGAGTTTTTGGTACATATGAAATCGCAAAAATTCTCAAATTAACAACATCAAAACGTATGACTTTTCAACACTTTAAACGACACGGTCATTTCTCACAAGAAATTAAAGACTAGATTTTTTGACATCATAACAGTTGCTTCTTCAACAAACAATGGAAAAAAGGAAATATTCGTATCTAGTGATCAGTCATCAAACACATAACGTTGTTAGATACCACTCTGATTCCACGCACAAGTGCTCTGAAGTTGAAATAAAAAATATGTTGGAGTTCCTCATTAACAATTTATCTTCGTAGTCTTTGGTAATCAGGTTTTCCAACAGTCAGTTGGAATTCCCATTGGTACGAATTATGCTCCTTTGTTAGCTGACCGGTTTTTATATTCGTATGAAGCAGAGTTGATTCAAAAGCTTCTACATCAGAAGAAAAATATCTTGCTATGGCATTCAACTCGACATTTAGATATATCGACGACGTTTTATCAATAAACAATAATCATTTACATTCATATGTCAATTCGATAGATCAATGTGAACTCGAAATAAAAGACACCATAGAGTTCTCCACATCCGTTTTGTACTTAACGGCAAACTAACAACTCAACTTTATTACAAACGGAATGATTTCAGCTTTTCCACGTCAACTTCCCATATTTGTATGACAATATTCCATCAACACCTGCATATGGTGATTATATGTCTTAACTGATTCGATACACAAGAGTTTGTTCTGCGTATGATCAGTTTCTAAATCGAGGCAGGCTACTGACAAACAAGTTGATGTTACAGGGGTTTCTACAAGCTCGTTTAAAGTCAGTAATTAGCAAATTCTCTCGTTGCCACATGTATTATGATGTAGTTTGCCAATAAAGCCTATCTTTGGGTCTTTGGGTCAAATGCTGTCTGGCGTGTTTGGTTCCGATTGTTATGCCGTTCTTGGCACACTGGTTTAAGTATGGATTGCTCCGTTTGTCTGATTGGGATATGGGGCTCACGGCGAGTGTGACCGGTCGACAGGGGATGCTTACTCCTCCTAGGCACCTGATCCCACCTCTGGTATATCCAGGGGTCCGTATTTGCCAAGCCCTCTATTTTGTAGTCTTTATAGGAGTTAGAAAATTAATCACTGTTGGTTATATTCACCTTTCACATAGTTAACGGACATATTGATATAAATCGGAACACTTCCTTCATGAGTTGTGAGGTGAAATTAGAAGCATTATAACTATGCATTTCACGTGCTACCCCTACTTTAGAGTACATCTCGACAAAGCACCTTTCATGCTTCTGCTACACAATCTGTCTTGATTATTGGTAACGCTTCGGCCTCAGGATAGATCGTGGCAAAGTCGACAAGAGTAAGAATGCATCTGTTATCGCGATCTTTAATGGGATGCAATAAACCTATCAAATTAACTGCTACCCCTTTGAAATGGTTCATCAACCAACGGCATCTGCTGCATAGGATCTCTGCTACTCTACTACTTTTAGACACCATGCAGTGGTATTTATCACAGGATTGAGAAAACTTCTTGACGCTAGATTGGACACGTGGCCAATAGAACTCGAATAAAACCCTATTTACCGTTCGGATTGTATCCATGTTGCCTATCAATATTGACTAATGGGTAAGAAACATTACGGTCTCTTGAAAGCGACACAGAGACAGGAATCTGCATTGAAACATTACCTTTTACTCTCGTATTCCCAGTTTACAAACAACTTTCCGTAAACCATCTTATTGCATGTACGAGTATACCTGTTTTGCCATGTAACACTTGTTCTCGATCATCAAGATCTCTAGCCTTAGAGAGTGACTTTTCATTGTCTTTAGAGCCTTTTGAAAATCTTTCATCATCTTTGAAAATTTCAGAAACCTTCATCTGAACTAGTTTTTGATATCTGATTCTGCGCCGATTCCTTGTCTCAACTGCATTAATACTACCTCAATGTGGACCTGAGTTTCCAGGAAGTCTAGCACTCTCACAATCACTGAAGAGAAGATTATAAACTTGCGACTCCATGCACCAAACAGAAAATTCTTCTGTGAGGTAAGATGTGTCTATGAAAAGTTGCGCAACGTGGACTTAAATTTTACGATTGTCAGTTAATTTGAAATTTACCTGTAATGTTATGTTCTGGTCACAAACATTTTTGTATAACTATTCCGCTACAACCGGTATCACTCAAAACAGAAACTTCTTAATTAGCTTTTGCAAAACCATTTGACACTGGTTAGCATGCACTAATGGATTGACATACCGAAGTAAACGTGACTGATTTATCAATTAGAGCGTCACTATTTCTAATTGAATCTGACGTAGAAACGAAAACGTTACATACCGCATTGTTGGCATTGTACAATTCTTTTTTTTTTATGAAAGTGTGAAGATAACGATCAGTGATCAATCTCATAACTGCTATAAGGAATACAAAATTAAAAACACGGACCCCTGGATATACCAGAGGTGGGATGAAGTGTCTAGGGGAATAAACATCGTCACAGCTGCCGAGAGCCCGATCTCTTGATCAAGCAATCCGTTGTCAAAATTAATGTGAAAAGAACGGCCTAACAATACGGAATTTTAGGGATGTGCTGGAACGACTGATTACACTTGACGTTTATACACCGCGGTCACGTGGTAGTGAGCAATTGTTGGACAACGTTGAGATCGATACAACTGGTGTTTTGCTAGCAGACGGTCTGTAAAGAGCTATGCTCAGTCCCACGATGACGATCCAAGTCACCATTGGTACTTAGTACCTGGGTGTAAAGTAGATGGAAGGAAAAAGGCGCATATAGAGTGAACACCAAATAGGGAAAAGTGAGGTAAAGACATAGGTAAACAATATTGATGCAGTTGAATAGATCTCCCTAATATGTATCAGCATAAATTTTTTAATAGAAATATCTTAAATAGTTTCTTTGAAACTGAGCTGAACGTAAAGTATGACAGAAGGACGGAAGGATGATTGATTGTATCTTATTTAACGTACCTCTTGAGAATTTTTCACTCATATGGAGACGTCATCAATACCGGTGAAGGACTTATAATTTAGGCCTATCTTGGTGCTTACAGTCATTGAGCAGTAAGGATTCTTTTGCGTGCCACACCTACTGTGACACGGGGCAACTATTATTATCTCCGAGGATCCGTAACATTCACACATGATGCCGAGTTTTTGGCGATGGAACTGTCACTATCTGTTTGAACGACTTAGGTCTGTTGCGGCCGGGATTCGAACCCCGGGCTTCCGCATGCGGGGCGAACGCTCTACCTCTAGATCACCGCGGCGGAAGGACAGAAGGACGGAATATGGATATGACAAACACTATACATGTATGTTCCGGCCATATTCATGACGGGGCATAAAAATGTATACACACATAACACATATATCACAGTTACAGCTATCACAGGTTTATGAATCTGGATCCCTCTCACAACTGCGTTTAGAATAAGTCCAAGAGAAAAGGGTCCCTGGTACAGCGATGTTCAAACTGGCCTGCGCTCCTGACCACACCCGTCTACATGACTTATATCAAGAGCCTGATAATAGCAAAACCATGTCGAAACTTATGTGACCATGAATAAAGACAAACAAAATACAATGACATGGCCTCAAATACGAGTAATACTTTAACAGAATACGGCTCATATATTAGGACATGTGATCACAATCTGCTGATCACCAAATACTGCCTCTATTACAAGAATATACTAGAATGATCAAACGGCATTTGATGCAAGATAACCACTTGGACACTAAAATACTAGTAAAAAAAAAACCAGCAATATACACAAGCACAATATCGTATCGGTACTTCAAATATGTATAGAAAGTATTTCACAAAACATACTAGCATTCAAATGCAATAATACTAACATCATCACTATATTGATTTTATACGCAAATGTTTACATTTTCAAGTTTCAACTGTTTTCTCTTATATAACACTATCACGAGCAATACGTATTTATCAATGTATAAATACCTAAACGGGATCAACAGAGGTCACGGCTATGGGTATGAACCAGGGTTGGGGTAATTGAAAAAGTAATTGTAATTAATTGCAATTAATTACATGTTTTGAAATAATTGGATGTAATTTGTGATTGTAATTTAATTAATCACCAGAGGAAAACACCCTGTAATTCAATTACTTTTTTAATTACTTTCAATTATAATTACTCTCATTTAAAATCCAGGACCATGAGGTTTCTTTTAGCATGATATTATTGCAATATTGCTTTAAAAGTATATTTGATACTTGAGTCAATTTTTATTAAGTGTATTTAAAACCAAAATACTATCCTCTCTTTCTCTCTCTCTTTCAGCAATTTGTCTTTATATAAGCTGATCAAACTCGCTGTACTTTAGTAGGTGAAAAGCAAGTTTGATCTGTACGAATATCACAGACCAGTATACATTGTGGTTTGCAAAACACACTCTCTCTCTCTCTCTCTCTCTCTCTCTCTCTCTCTCTCTCTCTCTCTCTCTCTCTCTCTCTCTCAGGGCAGTGATGCGTTTTTAAGCTGACCAAATCACACTGACAACATTGAGCAGGTGAATTCTAGCCACCGGTATTGTTCTCAGAGCCCCAGGTAATATAATGGCTATGAAAACAATTCCCATCATTGGCCAGGTCATATCATTCTTGAACATTCCTGAACAAGGAAGATGTCTAGTAGACCTCCAGTATTCTGATATTTTGAAATCATGGAGTGTTATGGGCAAAGTTTTTCGGCCTGACAGATGCTGTTTAAATGATAGCACCTTTGAGAAACTGATGATGATCAAATGTAATAGCCAGTTGGAATAGAAATCTGAAATAAATTTGTAAATGTGTTATTATTCATACATCATATGATTATATAATTTACCACTAGTTTTCTGATAAAATTTGAGAAAGTAATTGTAATTGAATTAATCACATACAGTAAGTGCAGCGGTTACGCTTGTAAATTCTGTCTTAATTATCTAAAGAGAGCGGCGTGGTTACGTACGTGTATATTATATGGTAAATTTATTACACAGGTGAAATCATCAAAGAAGCGTCCCGCTAGATATTTTAAAATACCTTATTTCTTAAAAATACATGTTTCAACACAACATATTTACATAAGACTTACCTCAAAAGCACCCAATAAGTAACTGGGGATATTTTATAGATGTTGAGCACCCCACGATTCAAAGTGTTTTCAAAAAGTCGGTTCAATGATATGTTTTATCTAAATGACTAACTGCGCTCGACTAACGTACACGCAGCTTAGTACAGATAGGTTACCAGACTGGCCAAATGAAAATTCACTCAACAGATACCTGTCCAGCTGAGGAGTCGGAAGTGCACAATGTTTGCATGTAAAACTTATACGGTACCAATTTTGATGCACCAGATGTGCATTTCGACAAATTATGTCTTTTCAGTGATGCTCAACCGAAATTTTTGAAATCCGAAATAACAGAAAACGTTTAGGTCCCAAGATCTAATTTAGGGAAAAACGGAGTGCCAAAAAAGTGGAGTCAAATTCGTCTAAGGATAAGAGCTATGCATGAGGGAGATAATCCTTTATTTTCAAATGAATTTCTAAATTTTATCACAGCAATTAAATATACATCCGTATTTTCAAGCTAGTAACGAAGTACTTAGCTATTGGGCTGTAGAGACCCTCGGGGACTAACAGTCCACCAGCAGAGGCCTCGACCCAGGGGTCATAATGTAAAACTTATACGGTACCAATAAAGTGATATATCTAACAAAATAAAGGGGCACATGAAGGGATAAGTTGAAATGATGGAATGCGAGTGTGACAGCTGATAGGTCATATAGAGAACCTGTCAGTTCCTACAACGACACGGTAGTCACTGGCTAATAGGTACCAGTTCCTACAACTACACGATAGTAACTGATTAATAGGTAGATTACAGATCCTATTAGTTCCTACAAGTACTGTAGATTTCTTATTTTACGCGAGTACTTATCGCGAAATGTCTCATGGACGTGAAATCACGAGAAATATTTTTACGTGCGTGATGTTTCTCGCGAAATTACGCGATAATACATTCCACGTGTATATTTCGGAATTTACAGTATTCAGTATGTATCTCTTGTTAGGTATAATAGAATATCTGCCAGTTTTTACAAGTAAATGTTCTAGTGATTATTAAATTTGTTGGATAGAGAACATAACAGTTCTTACATAAGTACACTGCATTTGTTGTTTGCTAGGTCGGATAGAAAACCTGCCAGTTCCTACGAGTACACAAGAGTTGGAATATACTACGATGACGACGATGAGGAGCCACTAATAAATATTCAAGAAAACAGAATGTGTTGTTTGTGTTGGATAACCTCAAAGTTGAATAACTTCAAAGAATGGCTGTTAGGAAAACCAAAGCAGGTGTTCTATAAAAGACGAGTGCTCGAAAGCAACGAGCACGAGGAACCGTGCAAGTATGTATAAATTTTTATTACTTTAAATCATTCCTACGTACGTGTATATACATCTACTGTGTTCTTGTACGGAGTAGGGGATAGTAATGGACTTAAAAAGTGAGTAGTAACTAATATGGACTTTATGTATTATTATTACGCAACCTTCTTAGTTATGATATACATGAAAGGTGAGAATAACGAACAGTGAGCAATCTTATAATTCCTATAAAGAATACAAAATAGAGAGTTGGGCAAACACGCACCCCTGGGTATACCAGAAGTGCGATCAGGTGCCTAGAAAGTGTAACCATCCCCTGTCGACAGGTCACAACCGCTAAACTGGAGTTGTTAGTTTGCCATTGATATTTTTTCAATGAAAAATCTAAGTACGAAGCCGATGTTGAAGACTCTGGTGTCTTTTATCTCGATCTATCGAATCGGCATATGAATAAAAATTATTCTTGTTCACAGAAATATAAAATACAGCGGATTTCTAGCAATATATGTTAAGAGAGAAAGGACTGAAATTGACTCGACACAAACCGTAGTGTTTCATTCACAAAACACACAAAGACATACATTTATGTACACATGCTTTTTAAAATAGTACATAGTAATTTTTAGTAAGGAATGCAGTTAAGAGGGATATAAAATTCAATCACAGAAATGTTCGTACCATTTTCCAAGGGGGAGGTAAGGTAATTATAAGATAGTGAAGACAGAGTATAAAACACTCAAGGCCCATGGACTTAGTGAAACCAACAATTGCAAATTAGTTTCCTTCTTTGATAAAGATTCATGCGTGGATAAACCGTAGGGTCAATAATTAGGACATGTCCCCAATCGGAATTCATAATTTTAGATGGTTTATTTAATAATTTTCTATCAAATAAACAGCAGGGTAGATATTGTAATGGAAGAATATCTTCATGTTATTTGAAATCTTCCGCTTCATCCATATTATGACGTTTGGTGTCTAGGATGGACCCCAAGAGAGTTCCTAAAATGTTGATATTGGAATGAGGGAATTTAGGTAGTATCACGCAATTTGGTTGATTAATATCACGACATTTATAAAACCAATTCATATCGTATCAAACGTTATTTTGCTTTGCTTTTCCCCGCCATATGACTTTTGTGGACGACATTACGCTGCAGACTTTCAGAATACCTACCTACCTATCCTCTTCAAGCCATGGTCAGCTCATAAGGATTGACAGCATCTTCCGCCATCTCACTCTGTCATTTGCTACTGTAACTGCTTCGCTCCATGTTTGCCATCCTAGTTGTTCGCGTTCTGCCTCTGCACTTCTTCGCCATGTTCTTTTTGGGCGACCTCTATTTCAGAATGCTATTATGATATCGATACGTTCATGATGATATAAATAATAATTCAGTTCACGTATTTAGATTATAAAGGATGACGCGTTCGTTTAATTTTTTGCTGTAGAAATGTGCATATAAGGTATATAGTCTAGGTTTAATGAGTTTTCTCTGATGTAGTTGTATTCTATTTATCTGTACTTTATCACGACAGATACCAGCGGGAAGCAGAAAAACTTAAGGAGGAATATAGAAATCTAGAAATCAGGTAAACATGCAAATCTTTATTATAAGTGTTTATGAAATATCAATAATACAATGATTATTCAATTAAAATGCTGATTTGTTGCCAAAATGAAAATATAATAATAAATTTTAATCACGGTTGAAATATGAGATTGAAAATAATCCTACAAACACGCTTGAATCCCGCAAATTTTGTTTTCTAGTGCTGTGTTTGAATTCGTACTTATGGGGTGCTCACATATTCAATCAACTAGAGTAACATAAAATATCTTCAATTTGTAGTTTTTTTTAACATACAATACTAGTACCTGCAAACCTCAGCGAAACACAGTGTAATTTACCGATTGTTCTTTTAATTGCGGATCTATTCATATATGAAATTTATCTTCTGTTCTGATGTTTTTATTCAAATCAATACTTTGAAGGTAGATGACTAGGACAAAAAGGTTATATATATGGACGGTGGGTGAATAACATGAAAGCTAAACATATCAAATTGAACACATATATACAATGTACCTGTAGACACTAGATATGTGATTTTATCTTAAATCGAACATTACATGTAAGTTAGTATTGTATACTAGGTGTAACATCAAAAGAGCGCTTTACTTCGCTAAACTTTAAGAAATTAAATGTTTTAAATGATGCATTTGTTGGCTTAAGAATCTACACGTAATGTGTTATCAGTTGTTCCGATATTTCTGGAATATCACATCATTTTATCCATTCAAAGGGATTCAGTAATATTTGTTTAGAGGAAATGGCATTGGAAGACAAAACAGTTCCGGAAATGCTGTATACAAGATACCATAGTATGTACGCATATACTGAACGCGTCTTGTACTATAAACACAACGAAAGAGAAGAAAAATAAAAGAACGGCAAATGACAATTTGAAAGTTTTAGTATCAAAATCTTAAAATATGGAATAAGTTTAAAACAAACCTGTGGTTGTTTTAGAAGGACACTCCATATGAACATGTAAATGCATAGCGACGATGATAAAGTGAATGAATGAATGGTGTTATCAAAGTAAATAACTTGTACATCTAAAAGATTGAAAAGTGAAAACATTCACACGAAAATTGCAAAAATCAATGCAATAAATATCAGTGTATGTGTATCGATCTATGTTTTGCTCTTTATTGAAATGCAGGTATATTTTAAGTTTCATAATAGTATATTATTATTTGGTCGGATTATTTCAAACTTGTTCAATATTTTACGAACATTCCAGCATGTTTCCTGTATTGAGTCGAAAATTGATATAGATTTTAAAACTTCATTTTCAGATTATCTGATAGCCAGGCAGAAGTGAGAAATCTGGAATCAAAGTAAATACGGTTTTAATAGTTCAACACATATAAATTTTGCAAATAAATTAATCTCAATGAAAAAAAATATTCATTTTCAAATACTATATACAGTACCATAACTTTTTCCCCATTAAGATTCAGTCGCACAGAAGAAATATTAAATGATGTACGACGAGAAAAGAAAACGCTGCTGTACAAGTACGTATATAGAAATAGTATGAAATAAAGAAATAAGATAACTTATGTTGAATTACTCCGTTGTTCATATCAGATAATTGCTGTTCAAGAAAAGAGTACTGTGTATATTTCAATACGCCAATTTCGAGATACGAACTCTTCTGTATAGGAGGTGCATTTAGTGGAACTTTGAATGTCTAAGTGGGACAGAGTGGATATACAACCAACGAGGAAGACGATGAAATGTATTAAAAGCGGCTTCTCTTTGAATATGTAAATGTGGGAAATACAAAATACTATCGAAAGAAATGTTTTACCGAAGTTGAAACATACAAACAATGTCATATTTGCAAGAAATATCTTGGATATGGTACTTATGACCAACGAAATAACATGATAGGATAAGAATTCTATGTATTTAATTACTCCCTAAATACTTATCACTTACTTAGTTTGTGTATCAGTCAAATTCGGGTTATCAAACAGCGTATGAGAAACTTACTGAGTACATTCACTTACGCTGTGATGAATATCTGTCCCACTCCCGCGTGTAAACAAATTCTTTCGCGCTTTACTATGTACGAGAGTTCTCCAAAGGGAAATAACTCGGACGTATCTCGAAACCGGCGTATTAAAGCATTACATGTGCTGATCCATGTTAATCAAGCCGACAATTTGTTATATGCTTTCATACCACTGGATGACCCGCATCAGTGGTATTTATATATAAACCACTGGGTGACTCCTGTCTGTGATAAATAGACGACTCCTGGCAGTATCAGTAGTGTTAAATTTCACAGTCTGATGGGAAAAAGACATTTCAGGCTAGGAGAAGACCATGTAGGGATTTCGATCTACTGATGAAGGGTTGGATTCCGAAGTACAAAATACATTTTTAATCCATAAATGAATTTATTATATTTTTCAACAAAATCAAACTCTAAAATTATGAATTACATCTGTATCATAAAATGTAATTCACCATCATTCAACTCCACTATAGAACAGAAACTGAAGACTTCCTAACTTATGGTGCCAACATTCCAATGAAATCAAAGTACTCACAAATACTTTACCTGCATAATCGGAGACGAGTTTTTTCTGTTATGTCGGACGTTTATATTTTCAGATTTGAAGAAGAAAAACAAAGAAAAGAAAAAGCCCTAACCAGGTTGTCCGTTAGACATCTTTATAATATATATATATATATATATATATATATATTAATCTAACTTCTATATTATTTTTATGAAGATGTTCTAAATTTATCAATATTATATGTATCGAATCTTTGTGTAGGTCCCACTTAGTTGCCATTGACCGCTCCCTCATTTCTCTTTGTTAGCTTAATATGCATACCAAGTAATCATGCTCTTATATCATCATTATACTTTGAATGATATATTATCTGTGTACTTCGTATATATTGAGATATTATCATCCATCATCATATACATGTATATTGTAATTTCACATATACATCATTATGTGGACTTTACCTTGTACCTTAAAGGAGAAGACTTATAAAGGCGCTGTTGTCTGCCTAACTCTCAATATGTTATACATTTTAAAATACTATCTAAATCATTTATGTCGATTTATTGATTGTTTCTATATCGTGTAACGTCCCTCTAGAGATTTTTTTTTCATTTTATAATATATGTGGACGTCGACATTACCAACGAAGGGCTGCAAAATTTAAGCCTATGCTTGGCGCTTACGGTTTTTGATCAGGGAGGTGTCCTTAATGTGCCACACCTGCTATGACACGCGGACCCGGTCTTTGCTTTCATATCCGAAGAACCGCCTCCATTTAGTCGCATCTTACGACTAGCATTGGGTACTGAAGATATATTCTAACCCAGATCCCCACGGGAATATATATGTTGAACTTCAACGGAGGTGCTGATATAGCTACATGTTCAATATCACAGATATTGTAAGCAAGAACAGACTATTTAGCACAGGTGAATTGTTGGTTGGTCGTATATTGCTTAACGTTCCGCTTGAGAATTTTTCACTCATTGTCGGTAAAGGAGCGCTAATTTTAAGCATATACTCGGCGCTTACGGCCTTTATGCAGGGAGATATCTTTATCGTGTCACATCTGCTGTGACAGGGGACATTGTTTTTTGCGGTCTCACCCGCAGGTCCGCCCCATTTCGTCACCTCTTAAGACGTTTTCTAACCCAGATTCACAAGCAACTAGCACAGATGAAATTCACATTACTAAAAGGAAGTTGCACACACTAATTCCTTAGTGAGTTTTGTTCATACTTTCCTGATTTAACATATTCTTGATGTGATAGTGATTAACCATGCACATGTAAATAATTGATTAATTAATTAGGTGTATCCATGCAAGCTGTTCTTTTAGCTAGTTCTTCAGTTGACATAATTTCGTATTGTTTGTATGTGAATCACATGGTATGTTTGGTTATATTTCAGATTAAGCACTATTGCTGGGGATAAATTAAGGGTAAATAACCCTCGAATAGCTGATCTATCAGACGAAAATCGACCAATCAAACTAGGAGAAAAGTTCAGCGAACTCTACGACAACGAGTGGACGGATGCATACGAAAGTTTAGAAGATGTTGGTGTCGACGAGGAAAAGATAATAAAAGAGCTTTTGGACATTTTAAAGGTATCAGCTATATAAAAAAATGTTACATCGGACGATTGCTGTATAAATCGAAGCGAAATATCATTCTTTTCTCTTTTATTTGGAAAGGAGGTTTACACTTGCTGTCAACACTATGCCAAAGCCCAGAGACACAGACTGATTCATGCCATCACACTACCTTCCAGATCCGACGAGCAATCACAGGTACATGTACAACGCACATTCTTCATTAAATACTAACACAACGTATAGATGCACCGAGTAACATCATTAGTCGGTGGACACTGTTTTCTCAATTGAGCAAATGTATGGAATCAAACAATAAGCGAAACACTAATTTGTAGAAGAGAGAACTAAAGAAGGTAAACGTAGTTATCAATGTACACGTAGTTAACTTCTCAGTATAACGACGAAATGCAATGCCTACGGAACTTGATAAAACCTCGGACGATATGCAAGTCTTCCGTGACAGTAAAACATGCCTATAGCGAAGTGCCGGTAATGAACAATGTTTATTCATTATAAACGTAATTCGTTATATCCAATGACTTCATGTTGTTTTAATACTACAGGGAATAAAATTCACTTCACACTAAGAACCATATAGGTGTAAGCTGTAACAATGGTGAACAGTATTTGTATCAAAAACATTTAATCCACAATATG
The DNA here is from genome assembly GCF_947568905.1 of Ostrea edulis. Taxonomy (NCBI): domain Eukaryota; kingdom Metazoa; phylum Mollusca; class Bivalvia; order Ostreida; family Ostreidae; genus Ostrea; species Ostrea edulis. The sequence continues at coordinate 12,457,861 of NC_079165.1, forward strand.
AAATAATGATTTCATGAATACATAAGACGTAACGTGAAATCTGTTTTTCGACTTTGCATTTAGTAGGTTTTGTGTAGCTCAAGTGATAAGAATATACATTGGAACTAATAATGATTTCTTAACTACTAGGATGCTACAACGCCCGCAATCGTGGTGTCCAAGGTGGTTGAACTTCAAAAACAGACAGCGTCGATTGCTATATCTGATGTAAAGAATACAATCGTTAGTATATATCATTCATGAAAGGTGAAGACAACGAACAGTGATCAATCTCATAACTCCTATAAGGAAGACAAATTAGAGGGTTGGGAAACACGGACCATGTTTTGTCCCATCGAAAGTCACAAGATTGACCATTTCATTGATAACCTAAAGCTGGTATAAGTTGTAACATTGCAAAAATCCCTCAAATGACAATATATCGTCCCTACATTATAACATTATAGGATTATTGTTGCTTGCAGATTACAACCAGATCAGAAGTTGCAGACACCGAAGTTAAACAGAAGTACACGGTCCGTTGCATGCAGCTGTGCTGGATGATGGCAATACAGGACCCTCCAATGTTGCTCCATTTTGGGCCGGCACAAAATGAAGATTTTGATAAAAATGTGTTCAGATTGTACACAAAGCAAGGCAACAGAGTAGATTTCATTGTTTGGCCAGCTTTAGTTTTGCATGTTAACGGGCCCATTGTTCAGAAAGGTGTTCTTCAACCGAAGCCAAGCTGATAGGATAATGCATTTGACTGATTGATACCAGTGGTATTCAATGTCATTACTACCTGTAGAAAATAGAAGATAATCATAAGCAAACAAGGATTTTCTTATTTTATAAAAAGTAAAGCAATGCATGTATGTAGAGTAAGGGAAATAATTCTGATCGGCATGAGTAAACTAAGGCCACGGTTAATATCAAGAATAGATGTCTCGATTATATATCCACTTAATTGAATAATGACTGCAACCTCTCCTCGGACAGTTAAAAAGTATATCTTTATTTTTACTGATTTATATACTCCAATGACTTTAAAGGGGCATGGGCACGGATTGAGATGAATTTTTTTTGAAATTTTATTTTTCCTTTTTTAATATTTATAATGTTTCAATAAGGTATTTCTAATGGTCAGCAAAAACTTGGATGTCAGCTGTCGAGGTACATGGGAGATACAGCGTTCACAATTCTTTGTTATGTAAACAAGGCTCGTGTCATGTTTTTGTTTACATAGGTTGAATATACTAGTAAAAGTTTCGTTTAAAGCAGATTTTTCAAATCAGAAGTTAATTCTGAACACAAACGAACAGTTTGTAATGTTTGACACATCTAATATTGTTTTACACATGGTATATTCTATTGAGCAATCTAAATGTAAACAAAAACATGGCACGAGCTTGGTTTACATAACTAGAAATTAAGAGTGCTGTATCTCACTTGTAACTCAACAATTGATATTCAAATTTTGGTTAACTATTAGAAATACTTTATTAAGCATTGTAAACAATAAAAATGTAAATACAAAGTTGGAAAATTTTCAGCTGAAATCGTGTCCATGCCCCTCTAGATATGACAGGAAATAGTAATATTTTATTGTTACTTTCATTCATAGATAAGAATAATGTGCATGATATATGTATACCTCATTGGAAACATATTTTAATCAGAGGTAAATCAAACAGAAATAACTTTATTTATTAATCCTCGTTCCTCCTTGACACACAACCACATAATATGTTGAAAATTGTTTATTGATCAAAGTTAATAACTTTAATTATGCAGTTAGAATAATACAATTCATTCGTATCAGGAAGTTGACATTAAGTAATTTTATCAGTAAAACAATTACAGCTAAGTATTAACCTCCATTGTTTCAGCAAAGAATCATAATCTTAACTCGTACACTTTACAAGTTTATCTTATATATCAGCTTTTTGATATTGTCTTAAACACGTGATTGTTTTATATATCCATACTTGTTATTACCTGAAAAAATAAACAAATAAACAAGCTCTGTGTTTAGTAATCCAGAAGTGATAAAACGATTAGATAGGTTACATGAGGAATATATTTCGGTTCCAACTGTCAAAGCTTCAAATGAAATTGCCTTTTCCTCTTCAAAAATGGAAAACGGAAACATTCATATCTAGTTTGTATTGCTTACAGGAGTTATGAGGTTGTTCACTGTTCGTTATATTCACCTTTCATCCAGTGATCAGTCATCCAAAAATTACTTTGTTAAACACCACTCTGATTCCACGCACCAGTACTCTGAAGTTGAAATTTTCAACATTCTCGTTGTCTTTGGTGATCAGGTCTTCAAATAGTCTGTAGCAATTCCCATGGGTACGAATTGTGCTCCTTTGTTAGCTGACCTGTTTTTATATTCTTATGAAGCAGAATTTATTTTTCAAAACTTGTACGTGAGAAGCAAAAATATTTTGCTGTGGCCTTTAATTCGACATTTAGATATATTGACGACGTATTATCTATCAACAATAATATTCATTTATATGTCTATTCGATATATCCCTGTAAACTCAATGTCAGTGACATGACATAGTCTTCCACATCTACTTCGTACTTAAATGTTTTATTGAACATAGATGTTAACGGTAAACTACCACATTTTTCACAAACGGAATGATTTCACTTTTCCATCGTCAGCGTCCCAGATTCATAAAGATCCACATCAACTTTAGCTAGCTGACATCCTTTACCAAACTGCAGAAAAAGATGACAAGCATCATCTACTGATTGATATTTTACAGATTTACAATCGGGGCAAATTCCATCATTCACTGAATTACCCTCAGGTGAAGAAAGATCATGAATAATCCTGAATTCTCCTATCTGAGCTTTTGGAACTAATCCCAAAGGAGATACTCTAAAAAAATTAAAGGGAGGTTCCTGGAAAGGACCTTTAACTCGACCTGCCCCAATTTCTTTCCCAATTTTTTTCTTTTAATACATCCATTCTAGCTACAGCTGATGGCAAATTTTTATTCAACCGAAACTCTTCTTTACCTTGAAAAGGAATCTTAAAGCCCTCTGTAAAACCATTAACCAAAAACTTCACCTTATGCTTATCATACCCAGCAAGTAAACACTGTAATTCATCTGCCTTTATCGGGGTCACTATCTCATGTATCTTATTTTGGAAAGGGTTGTGAGGCACGAAAAGTGGACTGCTTAGTTTGGGGTTTACCCTTTCCCCCCTCTGTTGTGGATGTGTTTCCCGTTTGTTTGTTTGGACAGTGTAATCTACTGTGGGTGCCCTTACACACCTGACAGAAGTGACCATATTTGCACACTTTGTCTGAACAGCTCCCTTCATTGTTGAAGGTGAAACAATGTTTTGTTCGCACTGAATTTGAGGGAAAACTTTTTTGCTGGGGACGAAAAGAACCCTTGTTCTTAAAGCTCGACAACGTCATAGCCATTGTTTCTGTATGCAATTCCCCATTTACCCCCTCCCATGGCAAATGGTCTGGGTATTGTTCCCTCCACCTACGAAAATTTTCATCATAACTTAATGCCCCTTTCACATTTGACATCTGAGCCAACTGAGAAATAATCTGCCCATATTTCATTAAATTAGGGGCCTGATGAGGATGTCTTTGACAATAAATACCAGCATATATATAGAAGGCATCTTGCCACTGTTTTAAATTGCTTATCTGTTTTCCTGTTTTCTTTCTAACAAATTGCAAATTGCCATCTTTCTCTTCTGCAATGTAATTAAATTTCTCTTCAGATGTCTTGTGTTTTAACAATTCGCTAAAATCGACATACTTATTCGACACAATATCTGCACGCAACTTAGGATCTACTCCTAAAGAAATTGGGCGCGCTAGCCCATAATTTACTTTTAACGCTCTACTTTCTGTGGTTTGACTAGTGACAGGTGCAATATTACCTAACAGTTCTTGTGCAATACTAAGATTTGGGGACTTATTCGCTCCTTCATTGGCACCATTTCCATCACCCACATTCTGCGCGGCAGCCTCGTCAGTGGTACTTCCAGTGGCAGGACTGCTCTCCAATAGGTTAGGCTGGGTACTTGAGTTGTTCTGTTGTAATATTCCACCAGGCAACATACCACTGTTCTGTAGGACTGAAACAACAGTTTGTATAATGACCGGGATGGCTGCTGCTAACATCTGTGTCATCGACTCAGCAGTCAGGTTCTGGTTGCCCACAGAAATTGGAACAGGTGTGTCTCCATGTTCATTGGCCACTTGTGTAGCTGTGTTTATATGTTCAGGTTTTGTACCTTGCCCTGCGCCTAGAGTCGGTCTACTGTGAGTGTCTGAGGCAACTCGCGTCTGACTTCTTGCTTTGCCACGTGGGATTCTTCCTACGGACGTTGATTGTGTTGCGCTCCTCCTAGGTGTTGCGCTTCTCCCACGAGACTCCCCCACCTTCCTCCGCTTTGGACGTGAAGTGGCCTGTTCCATAACCTGTGTTCAACTGAAAAATTCAATTCATTATTCCTTTGCCTCAGAGAGTTTAATTGTTTACATAACAACGATTTGTTGTCAGAATATCATACATAGTTCTACTGATTTAATCAGATACATAAAATGTGAAATATCAGCTTATATCTGGTAATTATATTTCACTCTGACTTAAATATATATACCATGAGAAACAGATACACAATGTGTTCCTTATAAAAACATCAGTTCCATGTGAACTGAGTATCAGTTACCCTATTCCAGTTCCATATGAACTGAAATATGTTGAATGCCCAGTTCCATATGAACTGTTCAAATGTTCCATTTGAACATATACTTATCAAATCCAGGGTTCCATTGAACCACAAGTTCCATATGAACATCTTTCTAATATAGCATCAAACCAAATTCCATTTGAACTGGCAGACCAATTCCATATGTGAATTGGCTAAATTATCATACGCTCTATCAGTAATCTCCATACAGCATTATAAGACCAATTCCATATGAACTGGTTATTACAAAAAATTACTGATTTAATGTAGTATTATCCATCCAGTAATGAGCCATCTGTGAAGTATAACATTGTGTTATCTATTATATAATTTATTTTTTTTAAAGCCTTATACTTAACTTAAGGACATGCCAAAAATAACTCGTCAATGAATATTTTTTCTTTTTTTCATGAAGCACCATCAGGATGTCCTGTACAATGTGTATAAATTTCATGGCCACTTTCTAGGTATACAAGGGAGATAATAAGCTTTGAATTACCCCCATTTTCGAAAATTGTGAATTTTACAAGATTATTTCGATTTTCAATTCAAAAAATAATTTGATGGAATTTTTATCTATATCTTTTACAATAATTTTTAGAATATATGTAAAATCTAAAATATATAATAATAAAATGCTTAAACATAACCATATGATAAGAAATTGGGAGAAATTAAGGATTTGGGGTGGAAATTGGTACTCAAAAACAGGGTAGTCCAGATACTAAATGAAGCACTGCTCAAAACCTTGTCAATGAATTTTTTTGCAAACACTGCAATTAAAAGCTATTCATATACCCAACTTCCTGTAGAAATATGAAGGGGTGAAGCTAATCTTGATTTTTGAGGTAGGCGTCTTTGAAGTTATACATTGATATGTTCACTTGGGGTTAGGCTTGGCGAAATATTTGTTATTAATAACTTTCAAGCTTATATTCTTTTCATGTACAACTACTGTTAAAAGTAATGGGGGATGGAACACTCTCAATTTATTTGCACTACAAAATAAAAAAAAAACCTCATTTTCAAAGACGGGGGGGGGGGGGGGGGGGGGGGGGGGGGGCTAATTCTTCGTGACTGTTTTGGAATACATTGTTAGAAACTATATTTGTTTTGAACCTATTGAAATATTTAGAATTTTCATAATTATGGAACAAAAATTGAGTTTATGGAAACAAATTCAAATTTAATTTTTTTTAAATATACATGTATATATTAAACATGGCTTCGAACAAAACGTCTAGTCTAGCTCTAAACAATACGTCTTCTTTCAAACCACGGGTTAGGTCTAGTTAACGTCAATATGAGCTACTTTCTTTACTAGATCAATAGCATTTCCGCGGCCATGGTACAGACTGTGGACAAAAGTATCGGAACGGTTTACGTGACGTTACACAAGAATGAAACTGTTAGTGTTATTTACGGCAGTCATTTTCAGTGTAGATACGATTTGACACTACACCTTAGGTATTTTCATAATGATGATGACTTCCTGTTTACACTAACTACGTTATTTTTGTCGTCTGCAATCATAAAGTAAGTAAAGACCTCTCCAAACAACATGGCCTCGAAACATAAATATGCATCGGATGTTGTCAAACAGTCAGTTGCTACATTAGTTCAGAATGGAAATTCTTTTCAGAAAGTTGCAGATATGTTAGATATGGCTAAAACATCTGTGTATCGAATTTACAGAAATTTCTGTGAACGAGGAACTGTAAAAACAGCCCCTAAAACAGGTCGCAAGAAAAGTCTCAGCGATCGTGACGGAAGGAAAATTTTACGACAAGTGAAGGCTAACAGGAAAACTCCATTGGCCGATGTGACGAATAATTTTAACAATAATGAAAACAGAAATGTATCCAAAAAGACAGTGTGGCGTTTTCTTAAGAATCAGAGGTATAGTCGATGTGTCTGCAAGAAAAAAATCAGGATTTCCCCTGTAAACAGACAGAGAAGAGTGGCATGGTGTCGAGCCAAATCAACATGGACAAACGATGACTGGAAAAAAATTATTTTTTCAGACGAGAGTCAAATTGTTATTGGTAGTGATAACAAATTGTATATCTGGAGAAAAAGTGACGAGGCCTTTAGACCAGAATGTATTTCACCTGTAAAAACCAAGAATCTTGCCGTGATGGTTTGGGGTTGCATAACCTATCATGGCGTCGGCACATTAACACGTGTGGAGGGGAACATCAATTCAGATAAATATATTCAAATCATAGACAACAATCTATGGCCAGTAATAGCAAGACACTTTCCTGACAATAATTATATATTTCAAGATGATAATGCACCAGTTCATCGTTCTAGGGCTACTAAAACATTCATGGAATATAACCATATCAACACGATGGAGTGGCCGGCACAGAGCCCAGATATAAACATTATAGAAAATTTATGGTTAAAGATTAAAAAAAAGATAGAGCAATCAATGGATGAGATTACCTCTGTGGAACAATTATATGATAAAATTTATTCAATTTGGACCCGTTTCGATTGTGAAACTATTAAACATTTGTACCAATCCCTCCCCAAGAGAATCACTGCAGTACGGAGAGCCAAAGGCTATATCACGAAATATTAAAGTAAGTTTTGATGAATAAGGTATTTTTTGGACAGGGAGATACAAAATTGTCTTCTCTTTAAAATAGTGGCAATTTATTTTTAGTATTCTTTATGAAATATGGTTATTTTTAGCATCGAATCAAACGCGAGTATTTTTGCAAACTGGACAACGTCATAAATCGTTCCGATACTTTTGTCCACAGTCTAGCTAGCGTCGCTTGACTCGATCGTCTCCATGCTATTTTTCAAGGTATTTATGCATCGTACATGTTGTGACTTTGCACCTTTTTCCTTTTCACATGTCTGCTTCTCGGATAAATTCCGACGTGTGTCATATTTTTTAAATTAGTTACCATTTCCGCAACAGTGATTCGTAAAGTTAGTAAAAATAATTTGGAATATGAAATAGTTTCAGAGATAAAGCGTACTTATATTTACATGGAAATGCTTGCAAAAATTGAACATTCCTAGTATGGACGTTAATATTTGACCAAAAGTAACGATTGTTGTCATAAGGGGTGGGGGTTGGGGGGTTGGGGGGGGGGGGGGGGTTCGCAAACAAGGATCGATTATAAAAGCACCTGAATAGTTTGTACGTTTCCCAAGCAAGATTCGGAGAAATGTGTGTCCAGTTCTAGTTTCGCACTACTAAAGTAAATATCAACAAACGATCATCATCTTACACTTGCAATGAGTCATTGTTTACAGACGGTTGACTTTCTTTTTGTAAATGCACAGAGATGCAAATTGCATGTGCATGTAGTCCTGAGCGATTTCGGTGACTTGTAGGCTATACTATCAAAATTATTGTGGCGCATACTATACATATATATAATATATGCAATGTATATAATTATATATGAAAAAGAGACTTGTAATCACTATGAAATAAAATGAAAATTATCATTTGACACGAATTCAATCAACAGATTTACACAAAACACTTGACAACGGTAGCAAATTACAACAAAATATGATGACAATTTTCCCGCGATACAACGTCGTGACGTACTTTTTTTTATTATGACGTTGTATAGTGTGTCTGTACAGTAGATTTTTCTCGGGAAGCTGCGTCCGGTTCTAAATTTATAATAAATTCGCAACCATCACGTGATCATCGTCCCGCATATACTTAATTGTGTCGTATAGCTGTCAGGATGGCACCTCTAATGTTCCGAAAATATTTTGGCATGCCAAACTGCCAATTGAAGTGTACCCCGTCTACATAATTACTATCCATAGATTTCTTCACCCCTTTGATTTTCCAGTATGTTATGGCACTGTTTGGTGCGCGAAACAATTCTGCCTTTAGAACTTGTTTGCCTCTCTCACGTTCTCATTGTATTGCGAATGTTGTACCACACGAGTTATTTCCCTTGGCAACAGTTGACACACAAACACTTTTTTGAAGTTATATCGCACTTTCCACACCTGTGCCATCGCAATGAGTTTAAAAATCACTTCCTGGGGCGTAATATCTAGGGAGTCCATATCATCCCCCCCCCCAATCTGAATTATCAGGCATTTGGGCGACGCTCCCACAGTGTTGCTGAATGAATTCAATTTCTTCAAATCCCTTGAATTTGTAATGTTTCCCCCATTTATCCCATACAAGTGTGTTTTAACATTTAAATTATTCAAGTTAAAGTTTTTGAGCTCAGGTTTGCTCTGCATATAGGATTGTAAACGTTTCACGTGGTGTAATAGTGTGCGCAGGGCTCATGCAATGAGCCTTATGGAGGAACGAAAACAACGTGCTCCTAACTGTAATTTTTATTAAAGACCAACATGTGTGGGTCCACACGGGGTCCCGGATATAAACAAAACATGTAAGAGCGATAACTCTAAGTATGTACAATCACAAGTCAAATGTTACATCTCCCTCTTTTTGAAATTACATAGAAACAATTGTCTTTGGTTTGACAGCACGTCCAGAGCGTGTGATGTAGCAACCTTGACTAGAGTCATTTTTTGATTTAAGGGGGCTGTTAATGTCAGACTTTTCAACCTCTAAATTTTCATGATCGTGATTGTTTGTGACCATGGGACTAGAATTTTGATTGTCCAAAACATTGGGAAAAGACTCAAACATAGATACCTGGCTCAAGTCTGGTTCATTTGTCTTAAGCAAATGACGACGATTTCTCGTGTATTGCGCGCCATCAGCAGTGCGGACAGTGTATGACCTAGTGTTGTAATGTCAACAACAACTGTTGGTTTCCAAGATTTATTCTCGCCTTGGATTCTCACCGTTTCATTAAGAACCAGTGGTTTCAAAGGTTTAGCTTTTACATCATAGTGATTTTTCTGTTCTAGACGAGATGACCTCATTAGACTCTTGATCTTTGGCAAATTTGGGGTTTCTGGGACCAGTTGAACAGGTAAACAAGGAATAACAGATCTGAGTTTTTTACTCATGAAGACTTGGGAAGGGGAACAACCAGTATCTGACAACGGGGTTGTGAGATATTCTAAAACTGCTAATAGAGGGTCGGTACCACTCTTTCGCGTTTTCTTAAGGAGTCGCTTGACCGTTTGCACAGTTCGCTCGGCGAGACCGTTAGACTGTGGGTACCTAGGACTTGATGTTATGTGATCAAAGTTCCACTTCTTACTGAAGTCTTCAAATTCGTACGATGAGTATTGTGGACCATTGTCCGATACGACCTTTTCCAGGATACCGAATCGTGGAAATATGGATTTTAGCTCATTGATAATCATGCTGCTGCTCGTGCTTCGAAGTTTCGTGTACTCAAAATATCTACTCAAATAATCAACTACCACGAGGTAGTCCTGACCTTCAAACGCGAACAAATCGGTTGCCACTATTTGCCAGGGATAATCAGGTATTTCATGACTGATTAAAGGTTCTTTTTGGTTTGACCTTCGAGACTCAAAGCATATCTTGCAGCTAGAAACAAGGTTCTGTATGTCACTTGACATTTTCGGCCAGAACATAATATCCCTTGCGCGGCTTAGACATTTATCGATGCCCATGTGGCCTGCATGGATTTTTTCGAGCATTTCAGTTCTGGGTGATTTCGGCATAACGATTTTGTTCCCTTTCAGAATCAATCCCGAAACGAACGACAACTCGTCGCGATGGTTCCAATACTCGACAACACAAGGAGAACATTCCTTTCGCGATTCAGGCCAACCATTCAGAATTATCTCAGCTAATGTAGAAAGTTGCTCGTCACGACAAGTAGCGGATCTTATCGCCTCTAATTTTCGTTCACTAATCGGTAGTGAAGATAAGACTGAATGTACCTGAAGGTCTAATCCTTCCGAAATATGTGGATAAGTGTCCGGAAGAAACTTACGGGACAAAGTGTCAGCCACGGGTATGCTCTTTCCGGGCAAATGGTACAAGTCTATATCATATCTTTGAAGTTGCAATAGCATGCGCTGAAGCCTAGGAGGAGCCGCGCTGATCGGCTTCTTTACTATGCTTACAAGTGGTTTGTGATCGGTTTCGACTCGTACGGAGTGTCCGTAAACGTATTGGTGAAAATGTTTACAACAAAATAAGATGGCCAACATTTCCTTCTCAATTTGAGCGTAGTTCACTTCTGCGGAAGTGAGTGACTTCCACGCGAATGCTATCGGTCTCTTATCTTGCATTAATGTAGCCCCTAAACCAAATTTAGAAGCGTCAACTTGCAAAGTGACTTCCTTGCCAGGGTCATAGTATGCGAGTACTCGTCCTGGGCATTGAGTGATGACCTTTTTGACCTCATTGAATGCTCTTTCCTGGGGGTGGTCCCAAGAGAACTGCACATCTTTGTTCAACAGTTTTCGCATCGGACTGGTGATTTCCGAGAGGTTCGGCGCAAACTTTGCGAGATAATTGACCATCCCGAGTATTGTTTCAAGTTCGGCCTTGTTTTGCGGGGGTTTCATGTTACTGACGGCATTGACCTTTAACGGATCAGGCTTAAGACCTTGCGACGATATGACGTGTCCAAAATAGGACAGTTATGTGACCCCGACCTCTAGTTTATCCTCGTTAAATCGGATGCCCTTGTCGCGTGCTCTTGCGAGAACAGATCTAAGGTTCTGATCGTGTTCTGTCCTAGAACTACCAAATACCAAGATGTCATCGACTATGGCTACGACACCGCTCAGACCTTCAAAGCACTCATCGATTTTCCTTTGGAACTCATCTTGCGATGATTTAAGTCCAAATGGGAGACGGTGAAACCGGTAACGACCGAAAGGGGTGTTGAACGTTGTGAGGAAGGATGACTCCTCGTCTAACTTGAGAGCCCAGTAGCCAGACCGTGCATCTAGCTTAGTGAAAAATTTGGCTCCAGAGAGCTGCGGCAGGATATCGTCTAGGGTATGCATTGGGTAATGCGGACGCAAAATAGCCTTGTTCAAGTCTTGCGGATCAAGACAGATGCGTAACTTACCGGAGCGCTTCTCGACTACCACAAGCGAGTTTACCCATTTCGTTGGTTCGGTGACCTTTGCAATTATATCTGCCTACTCCATGCGTTCGAGCTCGGATTTCAATTTGTCGCGGATCGCGAATGGTACACGTCGTGGGGGGTGGACTACCGGTACGGCGTTCTGATCAATGTGGATCTTGATTTCCCCTGGAAACAGTCCAATTCCTGAAAAAACATCTGAGTAACGTTTCAAAATTACTTCATTGTCTAATGAGCTAAATTGAGAGTGACCATCAGGTTCATGTTTGTGAACGCTTTTGTCTGGACAGTGGACCTTGACATCACTGTCTGGGACTACTGTTTCAACAGAGTAGACTAATTTGATCAATTCAAAACTAAGACATGACTGAAGACCTAAAATAGGGGGTCCTTCTGTATCGACAACATAGAACTCGAGGTTCTGTGACCTTTGACCTACTGTGCACGACAGACGACAAACACCTAATGCGCGTAGTTGACCACCATCATAAGCTGACAGTTTACGCTGGGGACTACGAAGGATGTCAAGTGATCCTAGCTTATTGTAGACCTTTTCAGGCAATACATTTGCTTGAGAATCAGTATCGAGTTTGAAATCTACAGGGAAGGATTTTGGACCGATATTTACCTTGGCAAAAGCCTGTTGATTTTTTACATGATCATAATTTGACTCTATACTATCAATGTAGAAATCAGATTCAGTGTCAGACTCGGGGCATGCTGTAACTTCATGAACAGACTTTGATTTGTGCACAGAGCGACACACTTTGGAGAAGTGATTCCACTTGTTACAGTTATCACAGCGTTTCCCCTTTGCTGGACAGACGTCAGCTTTTTTGTGAGTGTATCCACAGTTGCCACATGTAGAAGATCCTGGATTCTTCTGTTGGTTCTGCTGTTTGGATGAACGTCGATGATTGGAGTTACGGTTCTTGTATTTCGCATCACTTGGTTCCGAATTCGATCTGCTTCCTGTGCGAGACGGTTTGGACACTGCATGCACTTCGACATTATGCGGCGACATCAAGCGTAATTGCTCTTGGGAGTATTCGTAACTCTGGCTAATTTCAATAGCTTTAACAAGTGTCAGTTTTTCTCCCTCATTTATGAGTCTCTCTCTCACCTTCGTAGATGACGTACCAAACATAATGCGGTCACGCACCATCTCATCAGGGTCTCCGTAATTACAGTCTTGTACATGTAGTTTCAGACGTGTAACAAATTGTTCAGTAGTGTCACTGTTTTGAAGAATGTTATTGAATTTGTACCTCGCAAAAACAGGGTTCAATTTGGGCTGGACATACGACTTGAATTTGTTAAAGTACACATTCAAAGTTTTTGCCTGCTCGGCTGAAAGTTCCGGCCAAGTGTTAAATACATCTCTGCCCTTGTCACCAACCCATAATAAGAGATACTTGCATTTTATTTCCTCGTCCTTGTCCTTTAAAGGCCCGTCGAAAATAAGTTGCACATGTTGTTGAAATTTCTTCCACGCTTCTGGGAGATTGGTGCTATCCCAGTCCATTTTTGGCGTCGGAATGCCGGTCAAATCCATTTTGAAGTGTTGACAGGATTCTCTCTGTAAATCTGGTTTACTTCTGACACCATGTAATAGTGTGCGCAGGGCTCATGCCATGAGCCTTATGGAGGAACGAAAACAACGTGCTCCTAACTGTAATGTTTATTAAAGACCAACATTTGTGGGTCCACACGGGGTCCCGGATATAAACAAAACATGTACGAGCGATAACTCTAAGTATGTACAATCACAAGTCAAATGTTACACGTGGGAACTTCCAATGACTACAACATCCATGCCGATTTCCTCGGTAATATCGAATTAATGTTTACCTATATCAGGCCCAGGTTAACTCTGGTTAGCATCCGATGACACTCAAACAGGTACACTCAGATATATGCAACACAAATTGACTTACATGTGCTTTGGCTATAGGCCCTAATGATCTTCAGAAATGAAATTTTGTTTACTCTGGACTTGTCCAGCCATTAATTTAAGAACTTTCTAGAATGCGCCAATATGCGCCCTCTATATGCAAAGTTGCGTAACTCAACAATCAAAATTACCTCCCCTTGCGCTAAACATGAACGGTACAAGAGAGATAACTCTAATAAGATATACAAGCCTACAGTTTGCCAAAAATTAGTTTATTTCATAAACTCTATTATTCCTTTATCACTTACATATGGTGTTTGTGTCTCTCAGCTGATTCAATACACAAGAGCTTCTTCTGCTTATGGTCAGTTTTTTTTAAATCAAGGAAGGCTACTAACAAACAAGTTGATATTACAGGGTTTCAACACTCTCGCTTAAAGTCAGCATTTCGCAAAGTTAAAACGTTTTAGTTTGCCAGTACAACCTATCATTGGGTTAAATGCTGTCTGACACGTTTCATACCAAATTTTAGGCTTTCCTTATACACTGATTTTGACTACGGGTTACTCTGTTTACCTGATTGTGATATAGGGCTCATGGTAGGTGTGACTGGTCGACAGTGTATACTCACTCCTCCTAAAGCTCCTGGTATGTCCAGGGGTTCGTCTTTGTCCTGGTATTGATTTTGTATTCCTTATAAGAGTTATTGGACCTTCACTTTTCTAAATTAAAATTTGGGTAATTTTTTTCTACTTATTTTCCCATATTAAATAATGTAATATTGTTCTTGCCAGAAAGAAGGGGGGGGGGGGGGGGGGTAGTGCTGTTTAATACTGTATGGAAATTCTTACTTCGCAATGAAGAATATTTATGCATTTTTAAATTAAATGATGTAAAACTTACATGGTACCAATTTTGATGCACCAGATGCGCATTTCGACAAATAATGTCTCTTCAGTGATTTTGAAATCCGAAATAACAATGAAATGTTAGAGCTACTTTAGAGAAAAACAGTGT